>NW_009693947.1:0-19996 GCF_000703405.1 Apaloderma vittatum | reverse complement strand
GACATTCAAAACCCGTCTAGACATGTTCCTGCAGGATCACTGTAGGTGATCCTGCTTTAGCAGGGGGGGTTGGAGGAGATGATCTTTCAAGGTCCCTTCCAGCCCCTAACATTCTGTGATTCTGTGAATAACTGTTGGTCTCTCAAAGGCTATTGAGCCAGTAGCCATTGTACAATCAAAGGATTGACCTATTTTGGTGACACTTGTAAATTTTTTCACCTTTGTAATCTGTAGCTCTAGTGTTACTAATTCTCTGATTGCTTTTTTTGGTGTTGGGTGACATGCTGCCATGAACAGCATTTATAATTGCACAGGGGCAGGGGAGCTTGTGCTTGGGAGTGTGGAGTTCCCAGTATTAGCTATGGCATATTTACTGATATTGTTCATCAGCTTATTTTGTTGTTATATTCTTGATTTAGTTTTAAGTGATGGGACAGAACATATTTTTATGCACAGGTCAAATTTATTCACTCTTCTTTTGTCCCAAACGTCCTTTTCTGTCATAAACTATTTGAACTTTACCTACTAAAATTGTACCATTTTGGATTTACTCAGCTACTCATTCACACTCAGCATCAGGTCTCTGAATCCTTTGTATAGTCTTAGTAGGACTAATCTCATGATAATTTGCATTTGTTTTTATTTTGATTGAACATATTTCATAGGTAAATTCTTCTCAAATAATTTTTTATGAAGTTATCTCATGCCTTGGAGAAGAGGATAGAGAGGTCCTTGTGCTCAGCTCACACTTTCTTCTTAAAACATGACAGATTAACAATTGTTTCAAACTAGGTAACAAATCTTCCTGGACTTGCATGCTTTCATGGAGGATAAATTAAAAGCATTATCAAATGCAGGCAATTTTTGCCTATGTTACTGAAAAATAAAACATTTTCTTCTCATGTCTCTTTTTGTTCCAATAACAGGTCATAGCCAGGACATTAGTTTGCTTCCAAATCACTGCCTCCATTTCTGGAAGCTGGTGTGTTTATTTTCCGGTGCTTCATCAATCTTCCTGACCTGCAGCATCAAAGAATCAGTAATCAGTTTTTAGCATTTGTCCTGGATTGCGTTAGTAACGAGCAATGCCAGATGTGAGCAAGCAGGATTTCACTTCTCCCATGACACATTGTTAGGTTGTGCTGCAGACATGGAGTGACATGGAAAGGACTTGTCGTCCTTAGCACTCTGCATCTCTACAAGCAGATGAGAGTGAAAACCTACAGATACGAAGTTGACCTGGTTTTGGTATCTCCATCAAGATGTCTAAGAAGGACTCATGGGGAAGCTTGTAAAAGGAGGTTTGGAGGAACCTGAACTGAAAACAGGAGAAAAGGAGAGAAGATGCCTCCAGATTCCTATGGGTTCTGTGAATTTTATTTCATACTTGTTTATCCCAGAAAATACAGCTCTTGCACAGTTAAAAAGCCAGATTAGCCAAACAAAAGAAAAACTGTGATAGCAGCCAGATCTGGTGATTTAAAAGCAAGGTATGCCTCTGCAGAAAATTAATTCACCTAATTCCATCCTCATGAATATTCCTAAGTTCAAACTACATACTGTATATCTATGTGGACACAAAACTCTGTTTGTCACTCAAACATATACTTAGGTTCAATTTCTTAAGGAGAAAGGCAATTTTAGTACAGTCTGAGGTGTGTTTTTGTGAGAAGTAACTGTTGTAATTTCTGACGTGACACAAAACTCAGTATTATGAAATTCAGAAATAATTGGAGGCCAGAAACGATAGTGTGACATGACACAAGCAGTAACGATGTTTTCACAAAACAGAGAGCCTGACTTTTCAGTCAATTATGCTAGTACACAGCCATGTAAGTGTGTAAGCCACAGATCCATCACTGGACAGGGAATGGAAGAGTCATTCTGATTGTCCAGGGCTGTTTGATACATTATCAGTGTAGTCCAGATTCCATTTATCTAATTTAATTAAACTACATTTCAATTGGCTTGCTTTTCTTTGGCTTAAACAGTCAGAAACTCATTTATCAAGAATGCAAGTAAGTTATTAAGACAAAATTAGAATGTCTGAAAGCTTCTGTCATTTAAAATAAGTTGATTTAAAATGGCACTCACCAGGCAAGTTCAATTTCTTGCCATATAAAGACAATGAGCTTCTACTGGAAAAATAATGGACTATGAAAGCTTCTGCATGGAGAATTGGATGACACCGGTAATGAAGTTGTGACATTTGAAGAAATAGTTTTGAAAATCTTTCCTGTCCAAGGCCAAATGGGTTTCAGAAACAATGAAAGAGAAATATAAAGCTAACAAAGCACCTTAGGGCCACAGGCCATTAATGCTGCATCTATATTTACTGGATTGCACTGTCTAGTAGAGAATGCTGCCTGCACAGAAATGTATACAGGACACTGATACCTTCAGTTGTTCCCTAGGGCCCTTATAGACTTCCAGAAATGTAATATTATGGCTCTATCCTCTTTTCAGTGAAATAGTTTCCTTGGCTCTTTTTATGAGTTCTTGTCTCTAGACTGAGAAGTCTTGTCAGTTGATGTGGCATTGTAATAACTCAGTACTAAGTACCCAGAACAAAAATTGAGCAAAAAAGGGTAATATCAGTTAAAAATCACAGATACTAAAAGAAGGTATGTAATATTTCATGCAACGTATCTCCTTGCTTAGCTACTGTGAAGATGCAAGCCACTTTGGTAACACTTTCTAACCTGAATAATTTTTAGTTTCCAGTATGTCTTTTTCATATCCATGTATCAAACAAGACAGACAGCGGAGTACACCTTTTGCAAACACTAATCCTACTATTTACAGACCCTAATCTTCTTACTTTAAATAGGCATTTCCAGTGACTGTTTTTTAAGGAATTTCTCAGATTAGGGGTGAGAAAAGGAAGGACTGAAGGGTCATACTATAAAACTGCAGCTCAAACTTTAGGTTGCCTACCTTATCATGAGAGAGTTGCGTCAGAACAGTACTGAAAAGCTCCTTTATTTTACACAAGTGCTTTTTTTCTCCAGAGAAGGAGGAGAAGGTGGAGATGAGGACTAGGATGCCTGCCCTCTTCCACTTGATAACTGACTGGAGAACTGTGTCCTTTATACTGGTGACTTGGTTACAGGGATCTAGGACTTCACTGTATATCCAGGATTGCTTTAGTCATTCACCTATGACTTCCGTGGACAAGTGGGAGACATACATTTCTCAGCAGCAAAAAGAAGGCTAGAATAATTTAGTATTGAGCATCATCACAGTGATGATGTGAGAACAAAGGGCCAAAGACCTTAATATCAAGCCCTGAGAAGGTGGAGGGGTGCTAACTGATGTTTAGGGAAAACAGTACTAGAAACTATTAACTATAAATCTAGTTGTACCATTTATATTATGTTCAGCCTCCAAAGAGCTGAAGAACTTGCTGAATTGTAGATCACAACTGTATCACTGTGTTTACTGTCACTGTGAAGTCTATTTTCCATGAATTTGCCTAATCCTTTTTAAAATGCATGTATACTATTGGCCTCAACAGTATCCTGCAGCAAAGGATTTCAGTGTTTAGTCATTACCAAAAAAGTCCTTTTTTTTTTTTTTAGAAGTATTTAAATATTGAAGTGAAACACTCAGTCACTTGATTTTGCTTTCTCACGACTGCAGGTAAAATCAGTAATGGAGGATGGGTGAAAACAAACAGATGAACTTGAGGAAAGAGGAAAAAAAAAACATCAGAGAGAAAGAAGAGTAAACCGAAAGAATGAAAACCCAAGAAATGCTGCCACAACTACTCTAATGGAAGTAGGTTGGGCTGTTATGATGCCAGCTACCTTTCTGGGAATTTGGTTTTGAACTCTGTGGGAAGTATTCAAGCACTACAGTGCTAGGTAACATGGCAAAAACTTGCATGAATGGATAAACAGCATGAGATGTTTGCTTTAAAAAACCCAAGCTTCAGAATGATGAATGAAATCTAGCAGAACTGATCTAGCAGTTCAGCAGAACCGATGTAAGTAGACTGAATTGCACTCAAACCTTCATTTTAATCTAGGCATTTAGACTTTGTTGTGAAGTTAAATAAAAGAAATATCTTTTCATGGTAGAATATACACACAAACACACACACACACACAATATTAAAACACAGATTCTCACTGCACGGTGCGTGTAAGCATCTCAAGGTTACTTATGACATATGTGAACTTTTCTTACAGTTAACTCTGACTTTTCCCTGCCATGTATTGGCCCAAAGGATCACTTTCAGTACATTCAATCAGATCAAAACAATCTACCTATTTCAGACCCAGTTTTTTATGCTGCCCTTTAAGAGGCATAAGGGTTTTTCACTTATTTGAATATATGTTAGGATATTTTTATTTATTTATTCATTTCCACATTTATTGCCTGGACAATACAGAGTATAAAAACAAGACTGTATGTCCATAGGATCATAGATACATACATTAACTACAAGAGAGATTGCCTCAACAGCAAATTGAGAAATCAAGATTTTACATTTCCTGCTTTCTTGGTAGGGCTATATATATGCTATAGCGTATATATTTGCAGCATGCATAGATATATACATATATATATATATGAATAAACATTTTCAACTTGCTCAGCTGGATCATACCACCCAACCTTTCTGGTGTGGTAGTGTGAAAGCTTCTTGGCCAGCTCCACATTTCCTGTGCACAGAACTCAATCCAACAGTCTGTGCCAGACTGCAGTTAGCTAATTAAAAAAGAACTTGCAAAACCGACTACACAAACCAGGAGATGAAAATCAGAGCCTTTTTATTGTTCTGATGCAAACAAATGTCACAATTAAAAAGTATCAGATGAATTTTGTATTGTTTTCAAAGCCTTGGGAGTGTCCGTAGTAGAAGAAAGAGGAAGGACATAGGTAATCAGGAATTTTAAAACAGTTATTTTCTAGCTGCAGAATCATTCAAATCTTCAGGACTCCCTGGCCAAAGCAGCATTAATGACTCCTTTGCTGACTTTACTGACCATTAAGGAACAGGCAGGAGACTGTTTACTATTTCCACAGGTGCTGAACCAATCTTCAAGTCACACCCAGTAACGAATAACTTCTGTGCATGCCTGCAGCTTCTTATCATCCAAGTCTAGACATAATGTGACCCAGAAAACAATATGAAAGGCACAGTAGTCATCACATCTGTGCCTTATCTTAGAGACCACTTCACTCCTTTAAAAGACTGTTTTTCACCTGCTTGTAACATTGCCAAGATGCAATGATTTCAGCTCATACTTTCCATGCTGGGTCCTTGCTTCAGGCTTGTTTTGGAAGATTTAAGACAAAACAGTTTCATCATTTCCAAGAACAAGGCTAGGAAAAAGGATTTTATTTTGACCCTATTATAATAATAATAATTTTTTAAAAAGTTTGGGCACTCCTAGTCTTTGGAGTAGGATCATGAAATATGTCAGGGTTTGATCTTTGGGCCAGAACTATGCTTTCTGTCAAGTCATCAGTTTTTGAAAAACTAAAATTTGTAAGAACTGAGACAAGCAGAGCAAATAGAATGGGACATGATAGGGAAATGAGGAGCCACAATTAAGAGGGCAAATACAAAGGGGCTGGGGGTGGATGTTGCTGCCTATGGGGCAGGATAGATAAGACAAGCACCAGCAAGGAAGAGATGTGAGAACTCATTGGAGAAAAAGGGCAAGAGAGGCCAAACTCCAGTAGCTTGCTTCTTTCCTGTTTCTCTATACTGTCTCTCTGTCCAGAGCCTGAAGTGTAACCTCTGACTTGCTGGTACCCAACTCTTCTTGCTGTCAGGCAAAATGTGCTCTGATGCATCTCCACTACTGGCCTACATTGCAGACAGCTACTGAAATGAGTGTTCTTTCTCAGCTATTTCACTAGGTCCTAGGCAGACATATCTTTACAGATAACTAACCTAAGTGTTTATACAATACCATACCAGTTCTCCTGCATTTCCTTCTGTTGACTTGGAAAAGAAGAAACAAACAATATAAAGCATGAAGGACTTTTTAAATTATTAAGGTTGAAGAATTGGGCATAAAGGACTTTTTAAATTATTAAGGTTGAAGAACTGGGCATGAGATTGCAAGTAAAAGCCAGAATTGCATTCACTATGCAACTTCATTCAAGCCTGCTTGTGAATATTTAAGCAAGACAACCTGTAACTACATCAGGTTTTCATCCTTGCGTTATGGCAACCAGACACATGATTAAACTTCAACATAATTTGTCTTTTGTATGCCACCTTCTCAGCCATAAACATATCTTGACATACTTTTCCATATTGACATACTTCAAAACTTTACCCATTTTCTTCCATGTACTATTTGTATAAGGAAAACTTTATAAAGTGATGATTTATAAACATACACAACCATTATACAAAGTTCAGCACATTACAGCTTGTGCATGATGTATTATGAACCAATAGCATCTACTACATATGGAAAACTGCAGCTTAATGCCTGTTCTAAACCTAATTTAATCTTGCAGTCCAAGAAGAAAGTGTGAGAGAATAGGGTTAAACCAAGGCTGAGGTAAAACTTCACACACATGCACAAATACATAATTATTTGGCTAAGGAATGTCTGAATTGTGATGTGCTGAACACATGCTGAGTTCCCTCAAGCCCAGTAAATCTTACTTTTTGTGATATTTGAGGAATGCCTCCTCAACAGAAGCATTCTGCAACTTGTTTCCATGGGAAAGAAAGCTCTCCCATCACCACACCTGAAGGACCTATTGAAGGGTTTTGAGAATTGCCAAAGGCCAACAAATCCTTCTGCTGCAGAGCACCGGGTTTCTTCCCTCCTCCAGAACTTTGGGCTCAGAGGCAGTAATGATATTCCCTTGATTTCTTTATACTCCTCTGTGCTGCTGTCCTCATCTATTACTGCCTACAGACAGACTGGTAGCTACAGCTATGAAAGCTGCAATTCATGAAAAAAAGCTTACCATCCCCGGCAAGTTTTTTCACAAGTGTTTTAGATACAATAATTTCTAGGAAAACATAAAAATAGTTCTTCTTATTTTCATACTGGAAAATATTTTCCATGTAAATGTCAGATGCTAAAAAAACCTTCCACCTCCAAGGCTATAAACCATCTTAAAAGTCATGCTCAGCTGTCATCACTGCTCATACAGTATATATTTTTTCCTATGTCAGTTGAAAGAGAATAAAAATCCCATTTTTTTAAAGGTATCAGATACCTGAGAGCTAGCCAACAATTAAGACTGAACTTTTCCCTTTTAACAGTTAGGCAATTTTGGCTGGTGAGCTTTCTTCTTTTGCAGTGTATTTACTCTGAAGAAAACCACTTTTTTATTTTTCCAAGAAAGATTAAACTCAGTAACTACTGCAATTTCAAAAATTACTTTGTAGTGGGGAAAATGTTTAAGATGTTTGTTGATAATCAAGAAGTACTTGAGTTACAAGACAAGCTTTCATTCAATACGTTCACAGTACTATCACACTTGGAGAAAAAGCTGGATTTACCTCAGTGTCATCAGATAGTGATCCATCTGGTCTACCTTAGATGACTCACAGTGAAAACTCATTACAGAAATCAGGATAACCACAGGAGTAGTGCCTTCACAAATTTTTGTAGAAGTCAGTCTTTGTAAAAAAGAGTGGAGATGAGGAATAACAGCAGCTTGATGACTTAACTCAGGAGTTGGTGTAAAATATGTTATTTTGAGTAATTTGCTGAGGTAACAAAGTGACTTCTGTAACCAAACATTGCAAATACTTCAAGTCCGTTGCTCTGAATTACACTGACTTCTGGTTTCATGTTTTAAACCAGTGGTTGAGTTAAGGAAAGTAGGATTAGCTCAACATTTTGACCAGAACTTAATCAGTACTGATTTTTTAGATGAATTAAAATCTGTAACTGTGTACAGTGACGTGAATCACATAAGAAGCAAACAAAAGTGAGTAAATGTGGAGTCTGCTGAGAAACCAAGACTCGTTAGAGCTTCTCAGGTGAAATCTCCACAAATACTATGACTACAGTTGAGGACACTAGGGCAACACTGCCCCATTCCAAGAACAAAGCCCCTTTTTTGAGGCTCCCATGGGAGCTGCTCCCTACTGTTTTGCCTGGGAAACTATTTTACTTTGCAGGTACAGTTCACTTAGGATTAAGCTCCAGATAACAAAGAACCCTAGGAGAAGAAGGCAAGAAGAATCTCCATCCAGAATTCAGCAGATTTAAAGAGCTAGCTCTTACCTTGCAAGGCATAGGCTTTTTGAAAGAGATTTCAGCTTGAGTCCAAACTCCCTTTGGAGAGTCCAAGACGGACCAGATTTTCTCTTGTACTACGTGATTCTCCTCAAAGATGTAAACAGCAAGAGTGCCACTCATTTGGAAAAACCCATATAAGGCATAGTAAAAACGCAGACAAAACTCCAGGTTTCCTGGCAGTGTTGGGCTGTACAGACGTCCAATGTAGCCAGGCTGTGATGTAAACTTTGTGTTCGCCAGCAAGTAATAACCTGCAAGACATGGCAAGTATTGAATATTTCTAATATGCAAGTCGCACAGCTGATCTGCTATCAAAGCAGCTTCTGTTACTGCACCAGACTTTGGTTATAAATACAATTTCTACTAGCAAGAAACAGATTATCACACTCTGGAAGGAAATGAGAATTTTTCTGAAAGCATCTGAGCTACTTCAGGCTATACTGGCACATGGCTAAGTTACCACAAATTAGCATTTTTCAAATTTACACTGAAAAATTCTCTGGCCTGCTGGCCTCACTGTATATGTGGCTGTTTCAAGTTTACTGCTGCAAGACCAAAGAATGAAAGATGGGGCAAAAAGCCTATTACTCCCTGCATCAAGTATAAGGATGTCAGACTTTAGCCGATATGATTAAGAACTGTGAATACTAAACGCAAAGAGATGTATGACTTTCAGAATTTATTAGCAGGCCTTTCACTATGTGGTTTGACAGTTTTCCCTTAAAATTGCTAACTAACCTAAGCCTGGAAGAGCTAAAAGCCTATCATTCCTCTATATTAAAAGCAATATATTAAGCTACTTCTAGTTTTTGTGGAATCATCCCTTCAGTTACTCCAGATCAGTATTTATGTCGCGGCAGGAGTATTTAAGAAGTGACCTTTCCCCTTTACACATGGGGAGGCACAGGCAGAGACCCAGCTAGAACAGAGTGGTGTACACTGATCTTTAATGCAGCAAGTTGCAGTGAGGAAACCTAACCAGTGGGTCGATGACATTATTTACCAGAGTGAACAATGACACAACAGTTTAACCTTTAACCTGGAGGTTAACCTCCCTGGAAGTGTTCAAGGCAGGACTGGATGGGTCTTTGAGCAACCTGGTCTAGTGGGAGGTGTCCTGGCCCATGGGAGGGGGATTGGAACTAGGTGATCTTTGAGGTCCTTTCCAACTCAAACTGTTCTATGGTTCTATGAACTTTTATATACATTTTAACTCTTCTAGAGAAAAGTAGTTTTGATTTACCAAACCCAGTAGTGTGATCTCCTGCTCTATACACATTACGCTTCACTTTCACTCTGCTCCATCCTGGGCCATCTTTGTGATCCTGGTAAAAATTACACAGATCTTCCTCAAAATCGCAGGCTACCTTGGCAGGATTGAAAGGAGTTCCTGAAAGATAGATTCATTCATTCTGTTAGGAAGAACACACTATAAAAAACCATAACTATTTGAAGTACAAGGATGCCAAAGTATACTGTGTTTCTGTGGTTCTGAGGAGACCTTACAGTGGCCTGAAGGGGGCCTAGAGGAAAGCTGGGGATGGATTGTTTACAAGGGCATGTAGCAATAGGACAAGGGGCCATGGTTTTAAACTAGAGCAGAGCAGATTTAGGTTAGACATTAGGGAGAAGTTCTTTACTATGAGGGTAGTGAAACACTGGAACAGGTTGCCTGGAGACATGGTGGAGGCTCTATACTTAGTGACATTCAAGGCCAGGGTGGATGGGACTCTGAGCAACCTGATCTAGTTAAAAGATGTCCCTGCCTACTGCAAGAGGATTGAACTAGGTGACCTTTAAAGGTCCTTTCCAACCCAAACCATTCTATGATTTGCTTCAGTCTGAAAAAATCTCCCTGTTAAATAAGTGGTTTTAAGTAAGACATTTCTACTTTAAAGGTTTTTGAAGTCACTCATACCAGATACTGGGGGAAGGAGGGGTACAAACCGAAACTATCATGCAATTTTTTGCTATGTCAGGACCCTGTGAGCATCATTCTGTGGCACTGCACATGCAACCCTTCTGCATGCGGGTCAGAGGAACTTCCTGGCCAGGGCAGGGACACAGGCAATCAGCTTCATGAGAAGCAAAATTTTGGTCCTAGAGAGACATCTGTGGCCTTCTCAGCCTCAACTAAGCCATATTTAAGCACTGCCCTTGTGTCCTTCTCCGCCTACAGAGAAAAAGGAGGCAGTCCTGGCCACCTGCTGCTTTCCTAGCTAAAGAAAATACAGTTGGAGCACTACCAGGTCCATGCAGGATTAAACCCATCTTCACATTCATCCTTTGGTGAGCAAGTTTAATATTCTGGTATGTTTTCCCTCCATCTGCTAATATTGAGACTTTTGTTGACCAAAACTGTCAGAAAAATACAGAAAAAGTTAATGTTGTTATATACACTACTAGGGGTGACTATAAGGGGAATGAAGATCTCTTTAACATCTCTACTCAAAAACCCTGATGACGAAAATAGGAGAAACGCCTGAAGGATTAACCAGCTTTCAATAAAATATAAAGCAAATTATTGACATTGATTTCTCAAACAGAAAAAAAGAGGCCAACAAAACTCCAAAATCAGAGTTAGTAGACAAAGCTCTAGCTCAACCTATAAAATTTACTGCTCAGAGTAAATCTAAACTTGGGCTGTGATAGCCTGACTAAATCTGGATTGGGCAAAAAATACTACACAATTTATCCCATACCTCAACACGTACAAGCCATCTGAAAATTGAAGTGGAAAACACAGATGAACACACAGTTCTAATCCATGGCATGCTGCAAACATAATTCAGGTTGCAAAACAAAGCAAAACTGGAATGGGCATTGCAAAGCTAGTTATGAACTAGATTTACTCAGCCAGAAGTTATGGATTAATAACATATCTTGAATCTATCTCCTATTGATCCTTCAGCAGTGCAGGTAAATCCAGCAGAGAAAAAAGACAAAAAAATCTCTTTTTCTTTGACCACTTCAAAACATTAGCCCAAAATTCAAACTTGTGACTGAAAGAATGGATGGGCTCAGTGTGAAACCGCTAATCTACTTTTGACTATTGTCTAGTGCTACAGTAAAACCCAAGCAACTGTACATGGCTGCTGAAGAGGCTGCATTCACAAATGACAAAGTCCCTCATCCCAAGTGCCTCTACAGGAGAGGTCACATGGATTCAGCTGACTTCTGGTGCTGTGAAAAACCTCAGAGATGTACCACTCTAAGAATACCACCTGGAAGAATGAAGACAAAAAGGCAAGTCTCCTGTTTTGGCTCTGAAGAACACCTCAGGGAATCTGCCATGGAAGAAGATATTCCCTCCATCAGCAGTAATGAAAAGCCCAGGACATTTTCTTTCTCATATCACCACACCTGGGGAAATCTCTGTCTCTTTCCTCAACAGGTGTGCAATTGGCGATTTGTTCAAAAGATGGGGTGATGCAAATGCAGCATTCATTCCAGTTGCAGATCTCCTGAGGTGAGGTCTTTGGAGAGCAAAAATTAAGGACTGATTTCTTGATCAAATAAATGACATTAGTGTTTATCTGCTGTTTTGTCACCACGAAGAAGAAGAGCCCAACAGTGCTGATCAGTTGAGAAGGTACCATCTGCACATCACTATGAAATATTGCAAGTACTGACTTTAAAGAGGCAAAAAAACCAGCAAAACTAAGGAAAGTAAACAGCAGTAAGAACTCATACCTGTTTGATTGCTGCAGTAAACCGGAGAGAAAGAAATATCATCAAGGACAACATAACCTCCCTTGGCACTGTTGAAAGCAACTTCAAATATCACCTAGAAATAATAATAATTTGTTAGTCATCTACTATATACACAACAGTAACTTTAGTATATATCTTCATATTGCAGAGTTCTGATCGGATGTCGCAGACAGACTCCAGGGCATTTCAGACAACACTGCAGGTGTTGGCACAAATTAAATTATGTCACTAGGGATATAAATCAGAGCCTGACCCTGGTATGAGATTTTTGCCCACTCAAGGTTAAGGAAAAATCGAGGAGAACATAGCTCTTCTGCTGCTTTATGAAGCATCAGTTTTAAAGATGCAGTAAGGGGATACTGTCATGACAAGACAGGATTCAGGGGCTGTGCTGACTAGAACTCCAAAGATGCCTAATTACTACTGTATTTAGAAACTATCTAGATCAAGAGCTAAAAACAAGCTGTGGATTACTCTTCTGTTACAATACTATGTTTTAATGTTTTCTCTAAACATCCTCAGACCCTGAAACTCATGCTTTGGAACCTGATGGCAGGGAAGATTTCCTTAAAAAAATTAGTTTACCACAAAAATTAAACCATGTTCATACTTAGCCATTCCCAAGGGACATAATTTCCTCAAGTAAATGGAGGTCAGCCTGTAACTCTTGAGGAAGTGTCTTAAAATTTCTCTTAAGGATCAAAGCTCTGAGTTACAGGAAAACTTTGAGAAAAGGCCTGAATAACAAAGCAAACCCAGGGGTAAAAAAGGATATATGAAAAAATGCTTCCAGAGTGAGATCCTTTTCAGTGAAATGTCCTGTGATGTCTTGCTTAGGGATGAGAGCCAAACTAGGAGAGCTGTGAAGGAATCCTGAGTGATCCAGAGCCAGATGAAAAAAAAGAGAAAGACCCTCTTAAAGCACCTGAATATGTTATATGTAAGGTGTAATCTTATTACTATAAAGTGAGCTCTAAAGTAATGACTGTGTTGGATTGCATAAAAATTCCTGGAGCAGAATAAAGTCCATGTAGCCCAGTGTCTTGTTTCCAACACAGGTCACCTACAGAAAGAACTAAAGATAGTGACAAGCTTCCAGTCCTTCTTCCCTCACATTACATTCCTGACAGATTCTTTCCCATTTATTTGTCTATCAGTTTTTGAAATGATCAGAGTAATGGTATGCATAGTAGTCTGTGGAAGTGAGTTCTATAGTTATGTGATGTAGGAGAAAGTCCTCCCTTTGGTTTATTATAAAACCGTTACCTAGTTATTAAGAATTTGGAACAGCAGTGTAAATCACGAGAAAAAGGACCAGCAAATCTTTACTGTGTCATTCATTATGTTTATGAACATCTACTATATTCTACTTCAGTTTTCCAGGTTGAAAACTATTATTTTACTAACACAACTTCTCCATAATTTTGATTAACCCTAGATCCCTCTTGTAGTTCTAGGATACACTTTTTTAACTCAGACAGTTGAAAATCCATGCTCTACTGAATCCAAGGGTACCCTCTGCATTAATCTAGAGGTAAGACATCCTCTGCCTTGTTGTTTACTCCATTATAGATATTTTCCAATATTATGGACAGTTTTATGAATGCCACTAGGAACTTAGTTTCACAAAACTAATCACAGTAATGCCAAGCTCTAAATGATTAATAATTCGTTTCCATCTATAGCACTAAGACTGTTCTTCCCCTTACATAAGCACACATACAAGCTGGGCAATAAGTGGATAGAGAGCAGCCCTGCAGAGAAGGACTTGGGGTGTTGGTAGATACAAAAAGGAATGTGAGACAGTGATCTGTGCTCATAGCCCAGAAAGCGAATTGCATCCTGGGCTGCATCAAGATAAGTGTGTGGATGCCCCATCCCTAGAGGTGTTCAAGGCCGGGTTGGATGGAGCTTTGAACAACCTGGGCTAGTGGGAGAGAGGTGTCCCTGCCAACAGTAGGGGAGTTGGAACCAAGTAATCTTCAAGATCCCTCCCAACCTTAACCATTTTATGATTCCATGATTCCACTCCTCTGCTCTTGCGAGACCTCACCTGAAGTACTGCGTTCAGCAATGGGGCCCCCCCAGCACAAGAAAGACATGGAGCTGTTGAAGTAGATTCAGATGAGGACCATGAAGATCATCAAGACGCTGAAGCACCTCTCCTACAAAGACAGGCTGAGAGAGTTTGTTCAGCCTGGAGAAGAGAAGGTTCTGAGGAGACCTTATAGTGGCTGTCCAGTACCTGAAGGAGACCTAGAGGAAAGTTGGGGAGGGACTGTTTACAAGGCCATGTAGCAATAGGACAAGGGCCCATGGTTTTAAACTAGCGCAGAGAAGATATAGGTTATATATTAGGAAGAAATTCTTTACCATGAGGATGGTGAAACACTAGAGCAGGTTGCCCAGAGAAGCTGTTGATGTCTCATCCCTGGAAGTGTTCAAGGCCAGGGTAGATGAGGCTTTGAGCAACCTGATGTAGCAGAAGATGCCTGCCCATGGCAAGGAGGTTGGACTAAATTATATTTAAGTTCCCTTCCAACCCAAACCATTCTATGAGTCTATGATATTACTTTATATTTATTGAAGAAGTAATTCACCATTCAGTATTATGAGCGCTGATTTGATCTAATCTCCTTTCCCACACCATTTCAAATCTGAAAATTCAAATGGATGGTTTACAGAGTATAAAAAGACCATGTAATACCTGATAAAAATTAGCTTTACCTCTAATAATTTCTGCAAATCTGCAGGTTTAAGGTGAATTTATAGACAATCTATGTGGAGTTAAAGTAAGTAGAATGAAAGCTAATTTATTTGTAATCCTAATGTTATCTATAATATATATATAAATTACATATATATGTATAAAATATATTTTTGTATACATATAAGTATGCATGTGTATTTATAATATATATACACTGCTTATTTCAGTATTTTAGGCCTGTAACCAGTGGTGTTCCACAAGGGTCAGTACTGGGTCCAATCTTATTTAACGTATTCACCAATGACCTAGATGAGGGGACAGAGTGTATCCTCAGCAGCTTCACTGATGATACAAAACTGAGAGGTGTGACTGACGCACCAGGGGGCTGTGTTGCCCCACAGTGTGACCTGGACAGGCTGGAGTGCTGGGCAGAGAGGAACCTAATGAGATTCAGCAAAGGCAAATGTAAGGTCCTGCACCTGGGAAGGAACAACCCCATGCACCAATATAGGTTAGGAACCAATACAGGTTAGGTTTAGAAAGCAGCCCTGAGCAGAAGGCTCTTGGAGTTGTGGTAGACAGCAAGTAAACTATGAGGCAGCAATGTGCCCTCATTGACAGAAAGGCCAATGGTATCCTGGGGTACATAAAGAAGGGTGTGGCCAGTATGTCAAGGGAAGTCACCCTCCCCCTCTATTCTGCATTGGTGAAGCCGCATCTGGAATACTGTGTCCAGTTCTGGGCTCCCCAGTTCAAGACAGGGAACTACTAAAGAGAGTCCTGCAGAGGGCAACAAAGTGATTGGGGGACTGGAACATCTCCCTTATGAGGAAAGGTTGAGAGAGCTGGGGCTATTTAGCCTGGAGAAGAGAAAGCTGAGAGGAGATCTTATCAATGTCTATAAATATCTAAAGGGTGGGTGCAGGGAGGACAGACCTAGGCTCCTTCCAGTAGGACAAAGGGCAATCGACACAAGCTGGAACACAGCAAGTTTCATGTAAATATGAGAAAGTATTTCTTTACCATGAGGGTGACAGAGCACTGGAACAGGCTGCCCAGAGAGGTCATACAGTCTCTGTCTTTGGAGACATTCAGAAGGCGCCTGGATGCAGTCCTGTGCGATGTGCTCTAGGCAATTCTGCTTTTGGAGTGGGTTTGGACTAGATGATCTCTACTAGTCCCTTGCAACTCCAGCAGTTCTGTGATTCTGTGATTCTAAGGTATTTATATGTATTAGATATAAGAACATATATCTTTACATATATATAAAGATGGAATGTGTGTGTTTGTGTATGTATTTATACAAAATATGTACTCATACACACACATTTACATATATATGTGCATATGTATGCATATATATATATATTATACATATATATGTGTGTATACAATGTTTATTCCAGGCTTTTAAGGTTTGGGGCTTTTTTAGTAAACTCACAGAATCACAGAATGTTAGCGATTGGAAGGGACCTCAAGAGATCATCTAGTCCAATCTCCCTGCTAAAGCAGGATCACCTACAGTAGATCACACAGGAACGCATCCAGGAGGGTTCTGAATATCTCCAGAGAAGGAGACTCCACAACCTCCCTGGGCCAGTGCGCTGTCGCCCTCACAGTAAAAAAGTTTTTTCCTAATATTTCTGTGGAACCTCCTATGTTTCAGCTTGTATCTGTTGCCCCTTGTCCTGTCACTGGACATCACTGAGAAGAGCCTGGCTCCATCCTCCTGACATTCACCCTTTACATACTTATAAGCATTACTGAGGTCATCCCTCAGTCTTTTCTTCTCCGAGCTAAAGAGACCCAGCTCCTTCAGCCTTTCCTCATAAGGGAGATGTTCCACTCCCTTAACCATCTTTGTGGCTCTGTGCTGGACGCTCTCAAGCAGTTCCCTGACCCTCTTGAACTGAGGGGCCCAGAACCAGACACAATATCCCAGATGTGGCCTCATCAGGGCAGAGTAGAGGGGAGGAAGACCTCTCCTGACCTACTAGCCACACCCCTTCTAATACACCCCAGGATGCCATTGGCCTTCTTGGTCAGGAGGGCACATTGCTGGCTCATGGACGTCCTGCTGTCCACCAGAACCCTCAGGTCCCTTTCCCCTACACTGCTCTCCAACAGGTCAGTCTCCAACCTATGGCTGGACATGGGGGTGTCCTTTCCCAGGTGCAAGACTACACTTGCCCTTGTTGTGTTTCATAAGATTTCTCCCCACCCAGCCCTCTAGCCTATCTAGGTCTTGCTGAATGGCAGCACAGCCTTCTGGTGTGTGAGCCACTCCTCCCAGTTTTGTGTCACCAGCAAACTTGCTGACAGTGCACTCTATTCCTTCATCAAGGTCGTTGATGAATATACTGAACAGCACTGGCCTCAGTACTGACCCCTGAGGGACTCCACTAGATACAGGCCTCCAGCTAGACTTTGCTGCATTGACCACAACTCTCCGACTTCCTTCTTTGAACCTGTTTACAACCCACCTTACTACTTGGTCATCCAGACCACACTGCCTCAGTTTACCTATGAGGATACTGTGGGAGACAGTGTCAAATGCTTTACTGAAATCAAGATAAACTGCATCCACTGCAGAGATATCATCCATCCACTTGGTTACATCTTCATAAAAGGCTATCACATCGGTCAAACATGACTTCCCCTTGGCAAAACCATGTTGACTGCTCTTAACAACTCTCTTATCTTTGATAGACCTAGAGACAGCACCGAAGATAACTTGTTCCATCACCTTTCCAGGGATGGAGGTGAGGCTGACCAGTCTGTAGTTACTCGGGTCACCCTTCTTGAAGACTGGAGTGACGTTTGCTTTTCTCCAGGCCTCAGGCACCTCACCCGTTGTCCATGACGTACCAAGAAGGCCTAGCAATGCCTTCTACCTGCTCCCTCAGCACCCGGGGGTGCATCTCACCAGGGCCCATGGATTTATGGATGTTCAGTGTCCTAATTGTTTCCTAATCAAATCCTCCTCAACCAGGGCAAACTCCTCCCTTATCCTGACTTCCTCTGCGGCCCCAGGGGACTGAGTCTCCTGAGGACAGTCTCCAACAGTATTGACAGAGGCAAAGAAGGCATTCAGCAACTCTGCCTTCTTTGTATCCTCTGTCACCAGGGCACTCACGTCATTCATCAATGGACCTACACTGCCTCTAATGTTAGTTTTGTCCAGGGAATAAAAAGTACAATTTCTCTCTTATATTCTTGAAATTAATTATAGTAACCTTAGAGTACTGGCTTTCACATCTAAGGACTGTCATACTATTAGGACTCAGGTTTGGACTTTATCTCCTGAAAGTACAGAAAGACTGAATTGCAGGATTGTGTAAGGCAGAAAATGGAAGTTGAATACACTTCTAAGTTTTTCTTCTTCAGTGGGGACATGCATTATTTTATGATACTCAGCATCCTCAAAAAACGATCATCAAGTCACAGAAATATGGGACAGAACAAGACTGGCATTTTTTAGTAGGAACTGAAAGATATTGCTTTAGTAGGACTTTACAACCTCCCAAGGTAGCATGTTCAAGTATGGCACCACCTGCCTTAATCTTTGCTGAAAATCAAGCACCGGTATTGAAAGTGATTTCTCTTTGACCCACAGGCAGTGGACAAAAGGAAACAACAGATCAACAACATCTTTATAGCCATCTTTCAGATACTGGGCAGACGCTGCTGTGTTTCCAACTTGGCCTGAGCCAGCACTGATGTCTGATGCTGGACTGCAGAGGAATGGTGGCTCACCTCCATGGGGTATGGTGCATTGAAGTCCACTTCTGCTAGTGCCCAGTCTGTGCTTAGCGCACTTTCTGTTTTCCAGATCTCGTCATAAAAGCCATTCATGTCTCTCAAGTAAACAGTAAAAATAATGCTACTCTCCTGCTTAAGTTGATAATAAAAAGATAAGCAGCCAGACATTGGTGCGGTGGTCTTTGGTGAGATTAGCTGGGCCACTTCCTGAAAATGTTTGACGTAAACAGAGTCCACATACATGTAGTGACCTAAAAGCATAAAAAACACTCTTTAATGGATGGTACATACAAAAAGTACCAGAAGTCAGGCAGGGAACTGTCATGTATCTCTAAGGTCTGACTAACAACGGTTGACTCCTAGGAAATGTTAGTAATTCAAAGAAATTTTTTTTACTACTTTCCTCCTGTGTATAACCTAAAGCTTTTTGGCTATGATTCCACTGGCAAAACAGTCACTCTCAGCTCTTGCTTAAGTATTTGAGACCTTTATATTAAAGAAAGTAAGAAACTCTCTGAATTTTGGGACCCATTTATAAATGGAAAAATATACTGCACCTGAGTAAATTCCCTGCTCCAAACAGTCTAGTATAGTATTTAGTCCTTTCCAAGTGCAATTCTTACTGAGGCAACACAAGTAAATTACTATAATGTTCAAGACTATAAGCCATATGTTTCCTTATGTTTTACTCAGCAGCTTATTTATTATATAAAATGAATTGGCAAATAACCTTTAGTCTACACATTTCACTGCTTGTATGACTCTGCAAAGACCATCTCGGAATTGGTTTCTAAACATTTCATCTTTACTGAACAGACCAAGAGTTTTTCACAGAATCACAGAATGTTAGGTGTTTGAAGGGACCTCGAAGATCAACCCACCTGCCAGAGCAGGATCACCTACAGTAGGTCACATAGGAATGTGTCCAGACTAGTTTTGAATATCTCCAGAGAAGGAGACTCCACACCCTCCGTGGGCAGCCTGTTCCAGTGCTCTGTCACCCTCACAGCGAAAAGTTTCTCCTAATGTTTCTGTGGAACCCTCCTATGTTTCAGCTTGTATCTGTTGCCCTCTGCCATTGGACATCACTGAGAAGAGCCTGGCTCCGTCCTCCTGACATTCACCCTTTACATACTTATAAGCATTACTGAGGTCATCCCTCAATCTTTTCTTCTCCAAGCTAAAGAGACCCAGCTCCTTCAGCCTTTCCTCATAAGGGAGATGTTCCACTCCCTTAACCATCTTTGTGGCTCTGCGCTGGACTCTCTCAAGCAGTTCCCTGACCCTCTTGAACTGAGGGGCCCAGAACCAGACACAATATTTCAGATGTGGCCTCACCAGGGCAGAGTAGAGGGGAGGATCTACTCGATCTACTAGCCACACCCCTTCTAATACACCCCAGGTGGCCACGAGGGCACATTGCTGGCTCATGGTCATCCTGCTGTCCACCAGAACCCCCAGGTCCCTTTCCCCTACGCTGTTCTCCAACAGCTCAGTCCTCAACCTATACTGGTACTTGGGAGTTGTTCTTTCCCAGACGCAAGACTACACTTGCCCTTGTTGTGTTTCA
>NW_009693946.1:2471-6009 GCF_000703405.1 Apaloderma vittatum | reverse complement strand
GGCCCAGCCGCTCCCTGACGCCATTCACAACAAGGGGCTGCCCAGTGCAGCGCGGAATTAGTTGCTGCTGGGCTTTTGAAGTAGGAAATAACAAATGCTCCTCAAGAAGGCAGAACTGTGAATTCTGTGCATTACACACCAGAGCTCAGCAGAGACACTTTAGTTCCAAGGAAGGAATGGATGTTTTCGGTATACCAGATCACCACGGAGAGCGTCCCTTCCTATTTCATTGTCAGATGTGTTGCTTGACCAGAAAACTGTGGTACAGATCTCAGGGCAAGGCAAGTATGCAGACCATCTGCGACTAGCAGTAAGTGATAATGCTGTTCAGTTTTGGAGCAAGAAACATCTGTGAAGATACTGGCATCATTTCAAAGTAAATATCCTTGCTCCTGTGTCACTGTTTTCCTTGGATATACTGGGGCCTCACAGTGACTTCTCTCAGGTGTGGAACATAAGCTTCACAGATATTGCAGCTCTTGGGTCAGCTTCCAGGTAAGACATCTTTTCTTTTTTAATTTAAATAAAAATATCATGCAACTTGTAGAGAAGGAAATTAAAGAAGTATTGCTCAAAGTCTAAAAACAGGCAGGGAACATGCTAGTCATGTACAGAGACGCTTCCTCAGATTGTAGCGTGCTGAATCCAAATTACGGCGTTCTCTCGTTGCTTGCAAACGCAGTTAAAGTGAACAGGCTGGAATGCTAGCATGTAATGGATGTTTCCTGCCAAATTGTGGCAGGTATGTTTATAAAGCTTTCCATTTAAGAGCATCAGCTTCAAAACTCACATTCTACCTCTCAGAAGACTCACGTTCTAGCATTAACATTTCCAAATGGGCTAGCACGATCACCTTAGACAAACTAATGCTTAGTGACCGCCAGTAACGGAAGGACTCGGATAGTTCTGGTAACGCGAATGCTACGGGACATATCCTGGGACACATTCCTGACAGCCTAAGTTTGCTTTTTATGGGGCTGTTGGAAGGAAGTAAATTGTCATTCAAAATCTAGAGCACTGAAATGCAATACAAATATACTTGAGTTACTTTCTAGCCATCAAGGCTGTTACCAAGCTAAAAAGCTAGCAAGTCGGTTCCATCAGACTCCAAAGGTCAGGTGGCTCTGAACAGGGATGGCTGTTGAGGGCTTTTTGTTTGGGGTTTGTTGGTCTGTTGTTTCAGTAACCCTAACACTGAAGTTAACAGAATGTGCTAGCAGTTATGGACCAGGGCCTTACTTGTATTATGAAACATGAATACTCATTTCACTTTCATTCTCATGTTGCCAACTGCAACGGCTGCAAGTACTGCAGCTGAATGTTTAAAACTCAACTCGAAATGGTACTAGAGACAGCTGCTGGCTTCCCTCCCCCCCATCTCGCTTTCTTTTGAAATCGCACTCCCAGCGCATCTAAACCCAGCCTTTTGTTTCATAAGCTCTTTGGTAATCTTCCCTAACTTCATACATTACCCATCATAACAATGAAAAACATCTGCAGCACCAATATCTTGATAGAATCCTGCATCGAAACAAATGTTCTAATACATGTTCATAAAATCTTACAGGGGCAGGGTTGAAGAGCAACTCAAATTCTATCCAGAACTACCATCACAGGTATTGCTTCTACTCACCCGCTCCTGTCCAGCTGTATCCCAAATTAGGAATTTATGCAGCTCATTCTGATACTGTACAGTCTTGGTCATAAATGACGCTCTGGAAAAAAAAAAAATTACAGCTTATACTTTTCTTAGAACATCACCACGATGAACTTTTACAAATGTTTACGTTGTGAAAAAGTGCTTCCCTCCACTTCCGCAAAACCAATGAAAATTTTCATACATAAAGGCTGAAACTGAGGCAAATTAAGATTAATTCTGGATTCCCCGGCCAGTAGGAAAACAATTTCCTAAATCAATGACTCTCAGTGAAAATTCATCTTAACTTGGTTCTATAAATCCAAACATTCCTGTACAATCGATTTGAACAGCTGCTCTAATTCACATCACAGCTAAGCACCTCAAATGGTAGCTGACAGCAGAGTTTAAATGCTTCTTGAAATTCTTTGACAAGTGGAAGCCTTCATTGTGACAGCCCTCCATTAAAAAGCAAAACAAAACAACAAAAAACCCAAACAAAAACACAAACCACTTTTGGGTCAACAAAAGCCTCAAAAACTAGACCTATCCTCAATGACTTCTAGTAAGAAAACCAGGCATTCCTAGCTGCTTCTCCCAGTCAAGTAAGCACTATACTACTTGGACAAGATGTACCTGAAAGTAGCTTTCATAATTCTTTTTTGATGCTGAAATGAAAAAACCAGATATTCTGCAGTACCTAGAGATACACATTGGCCAGGCAAAGGAGAATATTTCCTCAGCACCCTGAGAGGACAAAGTTCGGGTTCCTGTCTTCGAATAAATAGGTGCTACATTGGAAGGAGGAGAAAACAGGAAAAAAAAAAATTACCCCCATACTACAGTGTCAGAAAACTACCAGATTAAAAGAAACTGCCTTTGGAGGGGAGATATTTGAAGCTCGTTCCAGTCTCAGCCCTTCCCTGGTAAGGGGAAAAAAATCCCAAAAAAACAGGAAGAAAAAGCCCCAAACCCACATAAAAAACCCACCACAAAACCCTCTGCTGCGTTTTCTCCGGATTATAGAAAACTTTACTTTTCCAGGACAGAAGCATCACAGATCACAACCTTTAGTTTGCAGCTTTAGACAGTCTTGCAGACCTGCAGAGCCTAAAGCCATCGAGCACAGTATTTTAGGACTGGGGCTCCGAAAGCAGACTTGAGGAGCCGACAGTTCAGTGTGACTGGAGCCATAATGCAAATTCCATACTGGGTTACTCAGACGTTTAACCCACGTAGTCTGGGTGCGTGGTGACAAACATCTCACTACAGAACAGAGCAGCCCCGCCAAACAAACAGGCACCTCTCACACTCTGCAAAGCCCAGGTCTGTGTTACCATACCTGGTCACCTACTAGTTATGCAGACTTTAATCTCTTCTTTTTCCCTCCTCCCCCAGGAACTGCACGCGTGAACACGACGGCTACGTTTAGGCCACTGCAGATACCACCCATATCAGCCAACTACTTAACAGACTCTGTTTTTAAAACTACCCGGATGATGAGGAACGAATCAATTTCACAAACACCTCAGGTAACAAGAAAAACAACTGGATCTTTCAGTTGTGTCCTCCTGCAGAGAAAGTTTTGCTGGCAGGTGATACCACCGTGGGCAGTAGGTCTGAACTTTCTACACATCCTAAACTCCCCTACCTAAGCAAACAGCTATACAACTACTGTCAGCACATCGGTTTCAAGGTCCTACCAAAAAAAAAAAAAAAAAAAAAAAGAGAGAATCTCTACTGTAGCTAATTTGACACGAACTAAGAATGTTCAGCTCTTGAAAACCCAACCCATCTCAAAGGTTAGCTTTGTTAACAGGGAAATTTAAACAAAAGCTTCCTTCCTATGGAGTATCTTGCAATTCAACATCAGTATTACCACTCAAAAAATGAGGTGAGGGT
>NW_009693946.1:0-2440 GCF_000703405.1 Apaloderma vittatum | reverse complement strand
AGAGAGAGACATCATAGGAACCACATTCTTTAGGACAGGATGAGACACAGCTGATCTTTATCAGCAGGTTCCCTTTTGGCCACAGCTTGTGTGACACCTGAGACAGGAAGCTGCACTGACACCCTCCCACACACTTCTCAGCATCAAGGGAAGTCATGTCCTCCTGTAAGTAAAGGATTGCCTCGAGCAAAGCAGCCCCTAAGACACCCACAAAGCAAGAGAAGACAGAAAAAGAAATAAATGACCCAACCACTCCAAGAATTCCTGACGCTCACCCTTCCTTCTATCCATCTGAGGATCTGAGCTCAGTAACACCTGTACTCTGAGGCACCCTCACCTGTGAGACCCTTGCATTAACAATATCCTCAGTTACTTATCTGTGGGTTTTGCACATAGATGTGTAACACTGCAATTAATTCACGAATTAACTACCTTCAGAAGCCTAGGAGAGCTATTGTACCTGACTCAAAAAAAAAAGCAACACTTAAAGAAACAATAATGTGGTTGCACTATAATTAGACTTCGAAATTTAAGAATAGTGCCCAAGATAAACACGTCGTTCCTTTAACAGAAGCATCTCTAGAGTCATTTATTCATAACCCAGGACTCCTGACAGGAGTGTGTTAGCTTAGATTAACAACACAAAACGGGTCCAGACCTTCTATACGAAAATGGAAGCTGCAGGAGCGCCAGACACACTCCTACATTTCTAAGGTAGCTTCTCAGCTAATTAAAGCTGCAGCCATGTTATTACCACATTTAGCTGCCACACATGGAGAATCCTCAACCAATCTATTCAAGAGGCACAAATATGTATTTATAGAATTTCATTTCATTTTCAAACAAGTCAAATATACTTTGTTGCGTTTCTTACCCTATTGTCGGGTTGATGTTGGGATCAAAGCTATCTTCTACAAATCTCCATACGATACTTGATTTGCCCACACCAGTGTCCTAAAAAAAAAGAACAGAAACAGTTGAAAGAGACTATATAGTTACTATAAACAGATAATTCTTCTTGTCCTCAAATCTTGCAATAGACTTTGCATGAATAACATGTTCCTGCAGAGAATCTGAGTTCCTTTTGAAATACTTTAGGTATCATATTTGTTTAGTTTTCTAAACAAAGCTGTTAAGGTATTTTTATAAAGGAGTATAAAAATCTTCATTCATGCTTATTATCAGTTATTCAAACTATTTTTTTTTTCACAGCTATACATAAATTGCATTTGAACAAGGTTAAGGAAAGACTATCTATTACTTTTAGTAAAATATACAGTAATTGAGTACAGCACTTCATCTTTGCAGGCCAATGGAAGACATTAAATTATACAAGTGTGACACACACATTTCAACCTCTGACTAATGCCGTCCCACCCTGCTTAATGAAAGAGCTGAAATTTCTACTGAGACACACCTGAAACATGTTTCTAATGCAACTCTACAAACTTATAAACGGTAAAAGAGGAAATGTAACATGAAAATTCTGAGTCATGTAAGTATACGCACCAGTGACACCAGGGTTGCTGGGTTTTTTAAAAAAGATGAAACAGAAAAGGCATATTTAGGAGTGAAATAACAAAGTGTTAGCAATAAAACTATTTTCAACTATTGGACATTTTAAACGGTCAGTTAATGAAGGCAGGTGAAGGCAAACTTTTTGCTTTTTATCTCCAGTCATTAAAACTCTAAGGAAAAAAAAAAACAACCGAGGAATCGCTTAATTGAAAATTAAGTTTTATGTCATTCATTTATGTCATGCCTTTCTTGAATCTTCTGAACATCATTGTAAATTTGGGTACAGTATAGATGCTTGTGTTTTTCCTTCCAAGCTATCTTCCTTTCCAGGAGAAGCCTATTGTCTCAGTCCTTTATTTTATAATGTTTGTAGTCTCAATAAACAGAGCAAACGTTAGGAAGAGAAACTTTGATGCAGTTTGGAGTTCAAGGACCCGTTGTCACGGGTACCTATTTCCCTTTTCTTAACACACCAAAAGGTTTCTAAGGTTGAGCGAACACGAACTGTAGCCAGTAGTTACACGGAATGCCCTCCTAACACCAGGAGTACAAAAACCCCTATTTTTCCCCTCTGCAGGGTAACGGGGCCGTTCAGGTGCAGAGCCCCGCCCGCCCGAGGGGAGGCTCGGCTGGGCGCCCGCACCCAGCCCGCCCGGCCCGGCCTCCACAGCTCTCCCTCTGCTTGCCTGATGTCTCCTTCTTCCGCCACCTGAAACACTTGGAGCGTTTTCAAAGCCTACATATGTTTGATTTTAAAAAAATTAATAAGTTCAGGCCTCTCCCCCTCTCCTGGGGGTTTGATTTCAGGTGCTTTTATTGATTTATTTGGTCAACTCCAAGCCTGAAACAGCTTACAGGGGAAGTGGGAAACATGCACTGGATGTTCATGCTTCCTCTCTTTTCTTTTTTTTCTTTTTTTTTT
>NW_009693945.1:0-9120 GCF_000703405.1 Apaloderma vittatum | reverse complement strand
TATAATTATATATATATTAAAAGCAAGCTTAAGATAACACAGTCACAAACCTTTTTTACGGTGCCTGAAGGAAATAGTAATGCCTAGTTGAGTACTTTTTTGTTATATATAAATTATGAGTGACTTATTTTTAGCAAAGATCCAAGTAGTATTTAAGGGTAGAGTTTGGATGTCATTATCATGTTGAATTTCCACTTTATTTATCTGATTATTATTATATAAATTAATTGTTTAAAAGCAATTGTAATATGTCACCCTTGTAAAGTACTTGGTAATGAAGGAGAAGTAATAGACCATTGCTTCAGAGTATTAGCAATACTAGTACTTAGGCTGTTTCTGCAACTATCCTATTAGAATATGATCACTTAAATCAAAAATATTTCCTTATTTCCTTCATCTTGCCTGATTTTTTGTTGATCTATGATTTTTCTGCATTTTGTAGACTTTGAAATTCTGTAGTAATTAATTTGTGACTTTTAAGAAAATAATGAAGACACCATCTTCCACTGAGATTTATGATACAGGAACAGAGGAGTTGCTCATGTTTTCCAGTACTTCTCAGCAACTTAGATGATTTTGGTTTTAATTACATTTTAAAAGTATTATAGTTTAACACTCAGCACTCAAGTGTTCAAGTTCTTTCAATGACATAATAAACGACATTTCTAACACACCCTTGTGTGATGAGAGTTGAGAAAGAGAATTAGTCCAATTTATGCATGTTTTAAAGAGTTCTTTCAGAAATAGACTAGCAAGGCTTCTTCTAGGATTTATTTTTCTTTTATTTTTAGACTAATTATTACCGTGATTTTATGAATGCTTTACTTTTTTTTTTTTTATAGAATCATAGAATCATAGAATGGCCTAGGCTGGAAGGGACCTTAGAGATCATCTAGTCCAACCTCCCTGTTGTGGGCAGGGACGCCACCTCTCGACTAGACCAGGCAACACATGGAGACCGAGCGGGAATTGAACCTGCGACCTCGGTGTTGGTCCTTGTTGCCAGCACCGTGCTCAAACCACTGAGCTAACTTATGAATGCTTTACTTTTTTATTTGGTTTTCCTTTGAAATATTTTCTGAGAAACAGGACTGTTAAAGAAATACGTCTCAAATAGAAAGTCATAGAGAAAAACAATGTAAATTTTTGAATAATACAAGTAAGAAAGTCATATGATAAATGCTACTAAAATGGCAAATCATACTTTGCCTGGGTAATTCAGAAGAAGTTAAGCAAAGCTGAGAACATTAAACAGGATGTGAAAAGTAACAAAATTTTTATTTTCTTGAGACTGGGAGATGCATGATTAGAAAAGTGTTTTCAGACAAAACATCATGCCACAATCTGCACATTACAGGCTCTGTTTTCTGGAAATATTTATGTTTATCAATATTTGTCAATCTCAATTAAAATTTACAGTTTTTAATCCAGCATGTTATACACAATATATACTAAACATATAAACAAATTATAATTTATGCAATGAAATGTTATTAATAAATACATAATCTATTTCTTAAATATCAATAAATACTTAAATGTTTAGTGATGACTGACCATAGTGAAGATTTCCATATTTTCTGAGTTTTATTTTTAATTTTTGGAGAAACCACAGGCACTTAAATGCACATTATCTTATTTGAGTGACATTGTTTATTGAGATGATGAAGGGATACTTAGAAGAAGTATCAAGCTTTCATTTACATTAGCCAGGTTAAACTAGAATAATAACCAAAACCATGTAAATTATTGTTCATAGCTCCATATGTATATAGCGCAGTGAACAGGGTCTGTCAAACAACTTGTGTGGTAGTTTTTATTGAGAAGATGAGGAGGAAGAAGAGAAACAAGAAGAGGTGCTGGCCCCTGGAAGGAAAGAAAACTAGGAAGAGTGTAATTCTTGTGTGAGGACTAGAAGGTGCGCTGGGGGTTTTGAGAGCCGGTGACTCCCATGGGATCCACAGGATACTGTGAGTTTTCTTGGAAAGGCTGTTGCAAGTTGTGTCTCAGGGTCAAGGTGACAGTCCAGGTTAAGGAAGAAGGGCAGTATCTGGGCAATCAGGGAGATGTTCATTGAGTTATAAAGCTACAAAGAGTTCAGCAAACTTACTTTTTGCATTGTATTTTCTATTTCTACGGTCAGCAAGATTTCTTTCCGTTTACTGACTAGCTGAATAAGCATGGAGAAGATTTAGAGAAGAGCACACTTAATCATTCCTTCAAAATAAGAAGTAAATTAATAAAAATATCCCCAAAAATATGTTCTTCAAAACATATATAAGTGAACAGAAGCTTTCAAATAAAATGGGAACAGTGGAGATCTTAAATGGAGGTGGTAATAGTTGGAAAATTTCTACTCTTAAGTGCACAGATTGAGTTTGAGGACTGGGGTCTACGGACTGAGTTGTGATTTGCCTGCTCAGCGCGAAGGCTGCACGACTTAGGAATTATGTCCCTGTGGCACTTGGGATGTAGAAGCAAAACTCTTAGTCGTGGGTACATATGGTACCTGTATAGGAGGTATGTTCTGGAGGTTTCTCTCAGGATGCTATACTGAAGGCTGAAGCTGAAGACCTTCATAATTTGAAGTACTACCAGTTGTGCATGAGAGTTCCAGGATGCAGTTAGGATCTGGAGTCTCATGCATGGAAAGTACAATCATAGAAGGAAGAAATGTTCAGATATTTAAGAAATTCCTGAACCCTACAGAAAGAAGATCTGATCTGGAAGAAAAGGTTATAGCTTAATTCTACTAGAACCAGGCTGTTACAACTTGCATTTAAAAAGGTCACAGAGAACTGCACGTTGAGAAAAACTGACTGCCACAGAAGAGCATCTGGTTTGAGTTGACAGGACCTGAGCATGTATGACTAACATTTAATGTGTTTCTGAAAAGGCCAGGGGGAAAATAAAATAATTATTACAATAAATAAGACAGGCAAATTAAATACCTAAATGCCAGATGACTGGGGCATGCAGTATTGAGTGAGTGGGTGAAAGTAAACATTTCTAGTGCTGAACAACATGAATTCTGGCATACTAAAAATAAAATGGGACACTAGACTGCTTGGCATCAGTTAACCACTCTGATATAATAGACATGTTACAAACTTGTTGAAATAATTAGTAGGATAAAGTCGAACATGGCTGGCACTTGTACAGGAACAATAAAGTAGCATACACTTGGAGCAGCTCTATATTTGAAGAATTACATAAAAGTATCATATAATAAAATTGGTCTAGCAAAAGAGAAACCCTTACTGTAATATTAAAAATATAATGATAAGAATGCAATATTGTTCATTGCTTTAGATGAAAATAATGTTCAGGAACAGTTTGGATTAACAATTTGGCTGGAAATTTGGATTAAGGGCTATTAATAGTGAGAGATTTCATCTGTCCACAAAAAGACAAGATCAATATCACACCAAGATGGGGTGTAGAAATAAAACTGATTGCAATCAAAACCAGCATTCTCTTTTTTCTTTTGATTAAATGCATTTGAGAATTAGAGGGAAAACTGCTCACTCTAGTTAAATTTAATATTGTGGTAGAGACACTAGGCCAAACAAACCCAGCACACAGACATTCAATTTCAAGAAAGAGACCTACATAAACATGAGTTATGCAGAACCAAACCAAACAAACTAAAATTCCTGACTACCCTAAAGGAAGTAGTGTAAAAAGTGGCTTCAAGACTGTGACAAATAAATGCAATATTAGAAGACCAGGTAAATTGAATACTAAAATTCAATGAGAAAACAAACAAGAAAGAAGCTTTGGAGGTAGGAGCGTTTGCCAGGATGAAAAACTGACTTTTTAAAAATTGATGTCATACTCTAATGAAAATTGGAAGGTCCACAATATTTGATGAAAGAAATATGCATGTAAAATTAAGAAGCACTACAAAAATATTAATACATATTAATAAAATATTAATAAAAGAATGCTTTTCAAATTATACTCAACTGGAAGCAAATAGTTTTACATTGAAAGGGGAATTGTGGACATACTCAGATTAAAGATAATTCTTAACAAGGTCATGATTTGACCCTGGCCGGCAGCCAGGTGCCCACACAGCCGCTCTCTCACGCCCTCTTCTCTGCTCAGCAGGGGGATAAAATATATTGAAAGGCTGAAAGTTTGAGATAAGGACAGGAAGATCACTTACATTTACTGTCCCGGGTAAAACAGACTCGATTTTGGGGACATTAGTTAGACTTAGTAAAAGAACAAATCAGAGAAGTGTAGTGAGAAATAAAAATAAACATATTTTAAAAGAAAGATGTCTTCTCCCCATCCCTTCCTTCTTCCTGGGCTCAACATCAATCCCGATTTATCCACCTCCTACCCCCCGAGTGGCGCAGGGGGACAGGGAATGGGGGTTATGGTCAGTTCATCTGACGTTGGTTCCACCGCTGCTTCTTCACACCGGAGGAGGATTCTTCACACTTCCCCAGGGTTGTTGCGGTGTCCCTCTCACAGGAGACAAGCTTTATGCTCTCTCCTCTGGAGTGAGTCATCCCACAAAGGGCAATTCATCACAAACTGCCCAACATGAGACACCCCATGAGGGGAAATCCGCTCCAACGTGAGTCTGAGGTGCAGTCCCACCAGCCAACCTGCTCCAGCATGAGGATTCCTCTCTTCCACGGGCTACAGGCTCTGGCAGCAACTTGCTCCAATGCAGGCTTCCCATGGGCTACAGCCCCCTTCAGGCATCCACCCAAATGGCGTGGGGTCCTCTGCCCCATGGTGGACACCTACACTTTGCCCATGGGCTGCAGGGGGACAATCCGCTTCACCGTGGTCTTCACCATGACACAGGGGACTCTCTGCTCCAGGGCCTGGAGCTCATCCTCCCCCTCTCCTTCTTTACTGACCTTGGTGTCTTCACATATTCTCACTCCTCCATCTCCGTGCCAGCTGTTGTGTTGCAGTTCTTTTCTCCCATTCCTTAAATATGTTTTCGCAGAGGCTTTCCCCTCCTATCATTTTACTTATAGGCTCAGCCTTGGCCAGCAGCAGGTCCCTCTTTGGAGTTGGCTGACATTGGCTCTATCAGACTTGGGGAAGCTTCTAGAAGCTTCTTGCAGAACCCACCATTACAGCTCCTCCGCCACCAAAATTCACCCAGGCAAACCCAATATATTACCATAGCATTGAGGCCTTAATACTATAGAGAGAGAGGACAGTACTTAGATGACTTGAGATGAAATAAAGTTAAATCCATCTTTTTTTTAATTTATTTGTTTACAATTTGGTGTATTTTCCATAGCAGTAGCGAAACTAAGCTCTAGTTGGGCTTTGGCCCTTCTAATTTTCTTCCTGTGTAAACTTACAACGTCATTGTAGTCCTCCTGAGTTGCCTGACCCTTCTTCCAAAAGTCATAAACTTTTCTTTTTTGTTTCTAAGATGCAGCCAAAACACCCTGTTTAGCCAAGCCAATCTTCATCCCTGTATGCTTGTCTTTCAGCACATGGGGATGGCCTGTTCCTGCACCTTTAAGAATTGCTGAATGATTTAGCGTAATACTAAATAATACATTTAGCATAAAACATATGCTCAAAACATAGCATAAAACATATGCTCAAAACTTCACAAAAGTTATACGTTGCCTTTTCTCCCAGCCTAAACATTTTGTGAAGTCACTTTTAAAGAGCTACATATGAATTCCTTCACTCTGTCACAATAAATATTTGATCTAAATATATTGTATTGACTGTGAAAAGTATCCCAAGTGTCTGAGAAGGCAGGCATATGTGCTTTTTGTTCAGGACACCGCATATAGGGCTGTCGCATTACTAAGAATATGATGTATTTTTAAAGAAATTTCAGGATTCAGCATGATCTTTACAAGTATTCTTGATATTTTTCTTTCTGTGAGGAAGGGAGCAGAACTCAAGCACATTTCTTTCCATTGTTATAATTTTCAGAGTAGGAATTAGCTGTTTTAAAAGAGATAGTAAGAAACCCCTTTAAGCCTCATGAAGTTCATCAAGGTCAAGAGCAAAGTCTTGCACCTCAGTTAGGGCAATCCCCCAGTATCAATGCAGACTGAGTAAAGAGTAGGTTAAGAGCTTGCTTTTTAAGTGTCCTATTGACCAATTATGATGTAAAAACCATCATGTTTTGATCTCAAGAGAAGAAAAAGAAAAACTATCAGATCTCTCAAGAGGAGAAAAACTATTAGATTCACAGGAATTTTTAAGAGAAAAACTGTTCTTCAGCAACCAGAAGTAAAGAAAAAGAAACACAAAACTCTAGGTGTAGATATGTATTCTGGAGACATATAGAGATGCATGTTTATTCAGAGATTTCATTATTTCATCCTTTTAGAGACTGATATATGTGCCATATCAAAGAAATAGTTGAGTGTTTTCCACAACTGAAAATGTTAACATGGATATTTTTCTTTGAATGACATGAAGAATTACTAATTCTTTTTGGTTTGTTTTTTTTTTTTTGAGGGATAACGGAGGACTTGGTTGGTTTTGCAAACTTTGCTCTAACTTCAGCATTTTTATTTTATCTAATATAGATAACGAAAACGCATTGATGCTTTTGTGTAACATGATTTTTTGGTAAAAATTGTAGATGCTTATAACATTTCAGTGGATTAACAATTTTTTATGTTCTTGTGTTAGACTGTATGAAAGTTGTGACTCATTAGGCTCCAAATTCATTGAGCCTTCCTTCTCTACTATTATATCAGTAAAGGGGTTTCAGAGGATTGTTAGAATTCCTGGGGAGAGAGACTGTCTAGAACCAGCTCTATACATAGCTTGAGAATATAGAGGTGAGGTTCTTGCAATGTGTCCTGGGTTCTACAGATGCTGACAGTGGCTAACATAGGTACTGTTGAACATGATCTGCTATGTCTTTTTCATTACCAGAAATAAATTACTATGACCACATTGTTTTAAACATAAGTTAGTGATGAGATGCATGCATTTTTGTCATTCTGGCAATTTGTTCGATTTCAGCTAGATGATTTTGCTGAATAAAGTATCAGCAATTGGGAGAGCAATGAAGGAAGGAAGGAAGGAAAGAAAGAATGCATTTATGTCAGTAAAGAAACTCCTCAAAGATTAAGTTCTTGGATATCTAAGAAACCAGAAGCTTCCCCCATGTCTAACATAGACAATTCCAAAGAGTTTCAAGTCTTACCCATTGCTGACCAAAGCTGAACCAATCAGTACCAGTGCCAGTGCCTCTCTAATAACATTTAAAGTTAAAAACTGCTGCACAACACAAGCTGTGAGAGAAGAAACTCTGTGGACGCCAAGGTCAGTGAAGAAGGAGGGGGACAAGTTTTTCCAGGTCCCAGAGCAGTGATTTCCCTGAGCCTTGGTGACGACTGTGGTGAGACAGGCTGTCCTCCTGCAGCCCATGGAGATTCACAGCGAAGCAGATACTTATATTGTGCTCCAAGGTGGAGCAGGTGGATGCACCCCGAAGAAAGCTGTAACTCAGTTGAAGGATTTCACCCATTGGTGCATCTTCATGTGGCCTGAGGGAAGGACTCACACTGGAGAAGTTTGTGGAGGACTGTCTCCCATGGGTGGGAACTCACACTTGAGCAGGAGCAGGGCATGACGAGGAAGAAGTGGCAGAGACAACATGTGATGAACAGACAGAAAGCTCTATTCACTATCCTGTGCCTCTGTGATGGGGACAAACTAGAGATAATGGAAGTGTGAAGTTGAGCCTGGGAAGAATGAGGCATGGTGGGAGACGTTTTAAGATTTGTTCTTATTTCTCATTATCCTATTCTAATTGATTAGTTTGGCAATAAAATGAATTAATTTCCCAAAGTCGAGTCTGATTTTGCCTGTGATTACCTTCTGAGTGATCTCTCTGTCCTTATCTTGACCCGTGAGCCTTTTGTTACATTTGCTCTCCCATGTGCAGTGAGGGGAAGAGTGATAGTGTGGCTTTAGTGAGTACCTGGTGAAGAGTCAAGGTCAATCCATCACATAACGTAATATATGTACTACTTTATGCCAGTAAAACAATATGAAACCACCAGACAATTCAACAAGCATATTATGTTTATGGCAAGAAATGGAAAAAAAAACAACAACAAAAAATGAAACAGGTCTGGTGTTTAACTCAGTAATACTAACTAATAACTTGGGAAAGGAATTCGGACTTCTGGTTCCTTATTTTGGTCTATTGTTTGTAACCCAAAAAGGAAACAAAAACCAATCATCTAGCTATTTCTTCTGATTCCTTTGAACAGTGAGTCCCCATTTACTTTATATATTCTGATGCTTTTCCTCTCTCTTTTTCTTTCTTCTCTCTTTTCCTTTTTGACTTTCATTGCATTCACAAGTTTCAGAATAGCTTCTGCTATTCTGGAAATACCCTTTTTATTTTAGACACATCATAGTAGTTTATACAGCACTGTTGAGATTCATAGGAAAAACTGTTTTATCCCAGGTATCATATATCATATAATTACAGAGCTATTACTAAATATATATAATTTAACATTATAGCTATTGATTTTCACTTTCTCTTGTTTCATACCACTTGACATTGATATAGTAACTTGAAATATTAACTTTTTTCTCTCTTTCTTTCCAAACTTCATGGTGGAGACAGGGCTTTCTCAGGTACATGAAAAAAATATTTTTGTAAACACAACTGAAGTGATAAATTTAAAGTAGGTATGTTATTTGAGTAAATAAAATATTTATACTTGTGGTTATTTTCTCATTCATATTAGCTATAAGATGGCTTTCAGAATTACAAATATTCAAGGGAAAATATTGTATCATCATCACCATGGCTAGGCTTCATGAATGAAGATATGAGAAGGGCTCTACCCACACTTGCTACAAGCACGCTGGTGGCTAAAAAGGCTGATGAGGGATAGGCAAATCCGGTTGCAAAAGGCACAGTGGAAAGTCTCCTTAAGTGGTATTGGTGAGGCGTTGTCTTTTCTCCTCGAGACTAATGAGACTAATTCTACGTGCATTCTCAAAGGAGGCAGCAGAGTTATAGATGGTGTGTCTCCACGTCTCCCGATTGGAGGCCAGAGTGGACCACTGCTGGCAGTCAACATGGCCAAAATTGAGGTTTGTTTCAGAGAGTTCTTGTATCTCCTCTGT
>NW_009693944.1:44763-49313 GCF_000703405.1 Apaloderma vittatum | reverse complement strand
AACTTTGGTAAAGCTTTTCCCATCTTTGGTAAAGATTTTTCCCCATTTCTTCTGTCTTGTTCTTAGACTGTATAGTTAAATAATCCCCACTATAAACAGCACTGTTTGAATGAGCTACCCCTACTCTGCTGTTAAGAAAAATAAAAAACACAAACAGTGAACTGTTTGGATAGGTTGTGTGTGTGGAACCTTCTTCTCTAGTTAGAAATCAATTAGATTAAATGGTTTTTAATGTTTTTACCTTCTCATCCTGCTTTGGTTAGAAAACTTTGAAGACAAGGATCAGAGAACCATGTGTCTATGGTCCTCTAGATTCTGGCACCTATGTAACTAGTTCCTGCTACGGTGAAAAACTTTTGGCAGCAGCTGCATTTGCTTACTGTGGTGTTTAAGAAGGTGGTAGAAATGGACTGTGTAGTAAAACCCATAGGATTCCATAGGAAATAGGAGTGATAAAATAAAGGAAGGATCTTCGCTGATTACTTAACGGATGAATTGACAGTTAAAAGCAGTCAGACTGCGGTGTTTGGGTGATTTCTGATTTCTACCTCTGAATCTCGCTGATCAGTAAATGCCTTACAACAAGTTTTGGTTTATGAATGCAACTTGTAATTCTAATTCATCTTAACATCAGGTTTGCAAAAGCTTCAAAGTTCAATTACTTCTGAAAGTCTTATTTACACTAAAGAAAATTTTCATTTTACTTACTTTTCGATTTCTTTCTTGATAGGGAATTCTGGGAAATAGTCCATTCATTTACAGATGAACAGAAAAGACTATTCTTACAGTTTACAACGGGCACAGACAGAGCCCCTGTGGGAGGACTTGGAAAGTTAAAAATGATCATAGCCAAAAACGGCCCAGATACAGAGAGGTAAAAAAATAAATAAATAAAAATAAACATCTACATTTTGCTTGTTGGTTTGTAAATGGAAGCAAATTCTGTGCTTTTACTAACTTGGTTAAATCTGCAAGTTGGCTTTTTAAGCAAAGTGGCTTCTCTTTTTAAATTTGTTATTTTTTGATTTGTTGAATAACGATGTATTTGCGTGTACTGTATGTTCACAGGTCTGAATTATTTCTTTTTTTTGTTTTGTTTTCCCCACAGGTTACCTACATCTCACACATGCTTTAATGTACTTTTGCTTCCGGAGTACTCAAGCAAAGAAAAGCTTAAAGAAAGATTATTGAAGGCCATCACATATGCCAAAGGATTTGGCATGCTGTAATAAATAAAACAAAAGGGATTTAAAAAATGATGGTGATGATGTCCCTGTCCAAAAAGGCCATAAGATAGTGAGCTACAGTAGTCACCTGTGTTTGTGCCTCCCTTCTTTACTGGGGACATTGGGCTGGAACAGCAGATTTCAGCTGCTTATATGAACAAAATCTTTATTTTTTCTTTTAGCGTGAAAGTGTTACATATTCTTTCACTTGTATGTACAGAGAGGTTTTCCTGAATATTTATTTTAAGGGTTAAATCACTTTTGCTTGTGTTTATTACTGCTTGAAGTTGAGCCTTTTTGAGTATTTACAAGAAAACAAACTGTACTCTCCCAAGGAAAATATTGCCATCATTTGTAGACCATGTAACCTTCAAGTATGTGCTATATTTTTGTCCCTGTATCTAATCAAATCAAGAACTGTACTTTTTGAAGAGTTTGCTTTTGAAACTTGAAGTCTTGGAAAACAGTGTGATGCAATTACTGCTGTTCTAGCCCCCAAAGAGTTTCTGTGCAAAATCTTAAGAATCAATAAAGATGGAAGGGAGAACTTGGAATGTTAAATTGCAGCCTTGAGAACTTTACTTTAGTCACAGCACAACAATTAAAATCCATTTCACTATATGTTGTCTTCACATGTCTTGTAATAAACTGTGTTTTTAATTAGGAAACATTTCTTAGTGTGTGAAAGGGTAGAAATTTTAGTTACTTTTTTAAAAAAAAAGTTTACTGGGGAAAGTGCATTTTCAACTGAACAGCTTTAGAGTAGGGAGTGAGGTGTTTGGAAAAATGATAGGAAGTTTTTGCTATATTATAAACAAAGCATGTGGAAGTGCACTTAAAATGAAGTTTTATTCTTAATTGCCTATTATGTTGACATTTTAAATAGACAATCCAAAGTCTTCCCTACGTGTTCTGTCATCACCGTTTATTTAATGACTAGTCGTTCCTGCTTATCAAGGCACATGATCAGTGTTGCAGCATAATCTAAAGGGATGGCTACTGTATTTTAATCTCATCTAACAATAAGCAAAATTGAACAATATTAAACGTAAGGCCTACTTCATGTTGTACACTTCCAACCATTAAATAAACTGTTAGAAAGTAAGTACTAAGGTTATATTCATCTACTACATAAAGTATTCGGTAGGTTTTTAATTTAACTCTACAAATCATATCGGAAATAAATCCTTTACCTTTCGTAGTCTGTGTTTAATGTTAATTTCTCCTGTGGCGATATATGAGAAAGGGATTATGCGTTTTTAAGCGAAGGCTCAACTGGCGCATCTCTTTTGTGATGCAGGCTGCAGCGGATGTGCAGAGCTGAGCCTCTGCCTTGACGGTTTATATAACTGACTACTTCCCATCAAGCCCGTGACTATGTGGAATTGGCATTTAAAAGGCATAGTTATGAAATCAGTGGAGAAAGAGAAGATGTCTTTCAGGACTATTTTAATAGATTCTTTCTAGTAATAGAAACAGACAACTGCTGTGTAATTATGATGCTGACTTTTTTTTCACCACAGTTCAATGAAAAAGAAAACAAGTGACTTCCTTACTTCAATGAATTGGATATTAAATTACTTGATGAGAAAATGTTGTAGTACAGCATAATTTGAGGGTCGTAGGTATGTAAAACGCTCGAGAAGTGAACAGTAGTGATGTTGGGGTCCAGCAACATTCCCCTCTCAAATCTGAGCCCATGCAGAACGGCCTGGACTGAAACGGAAGAGGTGCTGGCTCCCTTCTGGTCTCTGATCTTGAGGTGGTACTTGAATGTTTTCTCTGGATGTTCCTCACGTGTCCTTGAAGAGGAAGGCACAAGATACCCTACCTACCTCTCCGTAGTGCGCTTGACAACAAGTGCTTGCTAGTTCCTTCAGGTTTTTATTGTTAAGCTCTTGTCCTAAAATTTCTTTTATTCTGCTGTAGCTATGGCTAGAGGTTATGCCCAGCTGGCAAGCATTTAAGATTCATGTTGGGTTTTTTCATATCAGTCCAAAAACTCAACCGGATAGCAATGCAGAGTTCTCTGCCTGGAGTGTTGACATATGAAATATGCTTTTTCTGTCGTCTTGTAGCATTGAGATTAAAATAATATATAATTGGATTGACCTTTAAAAGCATAAGTTGTTTTTCAAGGAGTCATTTTCAGGTAAGTTTTTCCAGCAGATTTTCCCAAAATAAGACTGTATTGAAACCTCATCTTCATAGCAGTGTTATAAATGTGCTGATTGTCTGGCAGAAGCAGTCGACAAGGCTTAAAATAAATAAATCTTGAGGTGTTGTAGCTGCAGGCTGCTCTCCTGCCCTACAGAAGTTCCAGTCTTCTGTCACTTGAAAGATTTGTCAAAGTGGGGAAAATGACATTTTAAGGTTGGCTTGTTGTTTTGTTGTGGTTGTTTTTTTTTTTTATCTCTCCTGCACTCCAGGCATACCTGGAATGTCTTTGACCCTTGCTTAGTCTTTCAGCAGCGTTTCACAAATTTTAGGTTTACAAAGCCTACGTTGGACAGTTGAGTGTACTTGTGTGTCACTGAAATACCTCTCTCAAGCAAGACAGAAGACTCCTTATCCAAGGTAGCAGTCTGATGCGAGTGTGGTGGTGCTCTCTCCTCAGGATGTCCTTAATACGTTCACAAGAAAATATTTTGGGCATCTTGTCATTATCTCATGTGACAAGTGACAAATGCCTCTCTCTGAGCATTTCCTTCTGCACCCTAATAGACTGCCAAGACGTTTCCAACCTTGGTTTCGAAGGGGACATCAGACCTTGTTTTGTATTTTGTAGTATCATATGCCTGAAAAATGGTTGTAATGCAAGATAACCCTGAAAAGAATCAAACACAGCGTTTCTTCGGATTTTGCTAGGAGCGAAGGAGTAGCTTTGTTTGACTCCAAAGGTATGTCAGCACGTGACTCTGCGTGAACAGAGCATCACCTTTTAAAAGGTAAAAACTTTTGCTTGTTGCTGCAGAGATTTCAGGAACAGCCATTAGCACGGGTCAGTTAATGAAGGAACGGTGTTTTTTGAACTTCTGACTGGGTCTACCTTCCGTTTGGCAGGCAGGAGCTGAGGAGACCCTGCTCAGCGCTGGGCTTTGAGGAAAGGTGGTGCTGGAATGGGCTGGCGAGTTGCTTGGAGCTCCAAGCAGCGTTGTGTTACTGTGGTCAGTCCAATCTTCACTGCTGAAGCAGGAGCTTCATACCGTGTGTCACACCAGGCAGCTCTGGTGTCCCTGACGGGCTGAGCCTGCAGGTGGCCCACACTATGGACTACCCAGACACTTGCCTGGGTTTCTGCTCTGTGGAGCAGGGAACAGGATG
>NW_009693944.1:0-44743 GCF_000703405.1 Apaloderma vittatum | reverse complement strand
AGCAGGAGGACAGCCTCCACAGCGTCAGCTTCAGGGTGCTTCCTTAGCACTGTTGTGTCTGTAGGTGAATCTTTAATCTGACCAGGGGATTAAAAATTTCCTGGTTGTCTCAAGAATTTTCAGGATGATGATACTTGGACTGAATGTTTGAGCTGTGCTTTATTTATTGTGCAGAAAAACTCCCCAACATTTATGATAAGTTGCCTATAGTTCTCATTTGTACTTGTGCACAACTTAAATTAAACTTCCAGAATTACTGATGTGGTCAAAGTTCCTGTCACCAAATTCATAAGACCATCTGGGACCTGAAATGATTTTTTTTTTTTAAGAAGTTCAGCTTTGCACCGAATCATAGGAGGGAAACTGCTTTGGAAATAGAGTTGATGCTACTGTTTGCCATTAAACAGGTTGTTTCTTACCCAGATGAATTCACCTAGCAAACCCACAAAATAATGGCATGTATTCTTTTCCAGTGCTCCACCTACGGATGTCTTCAGCTGTTGATTTTTACTATGTTTCATTAGCAAAATTGAAAAGGGTGTCTCGCCGCTGGATTTCCCGAAGTGGTAACTGTAAAAGTTCCTGGCTAGGCTATGCGCCGGCATGGCGGGAAGGTTTCTGTCTTCATAGCTTCGCTGTCATTAGATTTCCATGGGAGGGGCTGGCCTGCACCCAGAGGGCTTTCCTGCCGCTTCATCCTGATGTCCCACCTTGTCACTGAACCTGGGAACCTCCCTCCCCCTGGTGTCCAGGAAGTTTTCAGCGCATCTTTGGTTGAGGTTCTGGTAAGTGGCATCATGGCCAAGCCTGAAATGGTGCAGCTCGTTCACTGCAGCTGCAGATTGGGTGGACCAGGGACTGCCCAGCCTGTTGAAAGCTGCTGTGAGAGAGTCCATGGGGAGCAGAAAAAGCAGCTTTTTCCTTGATGTGCCTGTGGATTGTGCCTCTTGTGAGCTTTGCCCTCTGAAGAGGAGAAAGTGTGGTATGGTGGGTGTTGATTTGGGTTCTCACAATATCCTTCAGTGGAAGGAGGAAACTTCACAGATGTAAGATTACAAGGAGAGATGGCTTGTGCTCTTTATGAAAAAAGATCAGTTTATCCCTTGGATGCAAATACCCATTTCTCTGAAAGCTGCTGCATCAGTGGTCCCTTTTCTGTGATGGCCGGGTGATGGGATGGGCCATAGTGGGGGGAGCTGAGCTTGGCTGGAGAAGTCGCTCCTGTTGGCTGGCGGGGTGAGCAAGGGAGGGTGAAGAGGGAGAGGAAGGGATGGGTTGGCAGAAAAGTAACTAAGTGCGAAGAGAAGTGGTTGGAAAATGGATTTTGATTGAGAAACTAGGGAGGATGAAGAAAGCTGAGGTGTGTTTCAGTTTGGGGGTTTTTTTTATGATAGGAGGGTTGTGAAAGATTGTGGGAAGACGAGATGCTGGGAAGGTGGTTTTAATCGCAGAGGAGCCACTGCACGATACACAAGCCTTGGTTTGTTCTGCTCTGCAGTATTTGTAGTATACATCCAGAGAGCAGACCTGGTAAATAATTCAAGTCTACCTGACAACTAGTTCTGAGCAATGGCAAGATAAAAACTGAAGCAGCTTGAAGGTTTGCAGCTGAAGCGTTGTCACATGCAAAGCTGACCTGAAGCCGCCTTAGCGTTGCCAAACGCTCTGGTGGGCATCTTTGTTGTGCCAGTGAGTTCATGTACAGAGAAAATCCCCTGCAATCTGTCTTCCCACTGCATCCTTTTGCTTCCAGACCTGTAGAGTACAGCAGTGCAAGCAATGATGCTCACAAGTAGCCGTTTGTAAAATGGCAACTAGTTGAACATTTCTGTTTTAAATTTTGAGCTGCCGAAGTTTTGCACTGCTACATTTGATTTAATTATTTCCTCGTTGCAAGCACTCAGTGTTTGAGCAACAAGGGTTAAAGATCACATGAGCTAATATGATACAGTAAAAAGGTTTTTATTCCTAGTAATTTTAATGAAAATGGCAAACTGAACATCAGAATATTTCCTACATTAAAGCATGTTTTCAAAAGAATAATCACCTTTGTGCTTTTTACACAGATTTTTTTTATTTTTTTATAAAAATTGTCATCTGCGCATAAAGAATCCTATGAACTCTGTAGCAAGTCACCTAAAATAAAGTGACATTTGGGCCTCATCAAGACAGGTACTTTCTTTTCAAAAAAACACCAACTTCCTTGTGAGCATCTGATAAGGTGTGCTCTTGGGCCACTTGTGTGTTGTTGGTTGGGTTGGGTTTTTTTAACCTTGAATCTCTCTGGGGACGGTCTCATATTCCTCAACCACAATCACCGGGTGAATATCCTTTCTAACAAGAATCCTGTCTGACTGCTTTGGTGTAGGACTGCAGCCACTGGGCTCTGCCCTTGCCAGGCTCCACTTTCTGCACTGGCTGCAGTGGCCACAGCTGCCTGCCCAGGGAAGAAGAGCATCGCTCCCGCGCCAGGCGTCCTTCCAGATGGTGAGCCTCAGGCCTTTCAGAAGCGATCCTGATCCAGACCTGCAGCTTTTGGGATAAGCTATTTGACTTTATCATCCGAGCCCATTTCCTCACTGGCTTTGCTTTTGGAGAAAAGAGGCCTTGGTGTCTCAGCGCTTGGGAAGGTTTCCTGGATTCAGGACTCTTTCTGGAACCACCTACTATGGCTGTTGCCACCTTCACAGGATGGGTTTAGGCCCTTTCCTCTCTTTCACGCCCTTGGCTTCTCCCGAAGGACAGCAGAATGCTTGGAGCTGGTGTTTTGAGCTGCCATGCCCTGCTGCAGACCAGCAGTTACAGTAGGAGAAGCTGGAGGTGCAGAGGCAACAGTGATCTGCCTCCCACCTCTGAGCCTCACTTCTACAGGGCTGTGAGGGGGTAAAAATGGGCTGTTTTGGTGGTTTCTTCCTAGAATCTGCAAGGTGGGAGCCTCCAGCAGTCATATGCTGCTGCTTTTCACCTTTCTTCTGGAAATCTGTCCCAAGGCTTGCTGCAGCCTCTGGAGTCTCCCAGTGGCTGATGGCAATATCAGTTCGTCTCCTCACCTTCTGAGGTTCCTCTGCAATCTTTGTTTTTCCCCCTACAGGGGTTAGAACAAAGTCCTGTAGCAGTGGAACCCATACAGAGCAGGTAGCTCTGCTGTGTGGCACAATGCTTCTCCCACCCTCAGCACTGGCAGTGGCTGGGGAGGGGGAGTGTGCTGGGATGGAGACACCCCTGTCACCTATTGGTCTGTCACAGGCCCTCCTGCCCACCAGAGTTTAACTGTAAAACCAGTTGTAGAAAACTGCCTGGTCAATAGACAACGCCTTCCCCATCTGCTTTCTCCAGAGCTCCAGGATGCTGCATCTCTTCTGTAACAGCCTCCCTTCCCCGGTGGCAGCAAACTGAGATGCTTGGTGCTTCTCCCTCAGCACGGATGGGTCTGTCACCCCGGCTCTAGGCTCTGATTCTGAACTGTTCCCGCTTGCCCCACGGTGCTATGCAGCTCTTTTCTTGGCTCCTCTCCTTCCTCGTCATGCTTGTTCTTCAGCTGCCAGCGTTTGCAGCTTGTGCATTTAGGTTATGTCAGGTGAAACCTTTCCAAAGCAGCCGGCCTTGAAACCCTGAACTGAAAGTATTTTGCTTGGAGCAGCTTCTCTGTCAATCTGCCGGGTAGGTGGGAGCCTCATCCATACTGTCAGATCTCTGCTCTGAACTGTGCACAGAGAAGCCCGGCCATGGCTGACGGGATAAATGAGCTGTGGTGGCAACTGATGTGTTCAGAAAGGCACGAGGTGCTTTCCTAGGGAAGCTCTGCAGCTTTTTGTTCCTAGAAATAAGCTTTTTTTCCTTAACATTTAAATAAGTCTAGTCAGAGGCAGCTGTGTTAACTGCAAGGAGATGAGGTACTGGGTTTTCAGTAGTCAGAATCCATTAAAAACCCACCTCTGGATCTTTAACACAGAGAGCTCAAAATCGCTGCTGTGAAGAGACTTCCTTGTGCCAGGCATTGGATGAGTACTTGTGAACAAGCAGCCTGAAGAGCTTGCTTTAAAGAGCTTAAATCTGCAAATAATTTGATAATAGTGGGAATGGCATGGAAGCTTGTTGGGTGAATTATCTGCATCCTCCTGCAAGTTAAATGTTTGTACCTCAGTGGAGTAATGGCAATCAGTTCTCCTAGAAAGAGTAGATCTTCGTGGCGCAGTCAGTTTGTTTCATGACTCCTGGAGGAAAGCCATGCCAAAAATACCGATCCTTCATGCTTCTCTATTGCCTTCTCTGGAAGGGCAGGTAGTCCCCATTGGTTCTTACTGTGCTACTCACCTGGGGGAGCTGCTGGAGTGTGGTGACTGCTGTGGGGTGTCTCCCCTTGCAGGGCGATGAGGGAGAAATAACTGTTGGCAGTAAGAGAATGATTTTGTGGTTTTTTTTCTTGTGAGGAAGCTAAAGAAAGGACATGTCAAAACAGACAAAAAAAATGAGAAACTAATAGGTATTCATCAAGCTGCCCATCAGTCTGGAATACAGTTGTGCTTTCCTGATTTTCTGTGTCACTGTTCTTCAGTTGCCCCCTTACAGAAAGGTTGATAGCAGCCACTATGAATGCTAAGGGAAGAAAAATGGAATAGCAACCGTTAGTAAATTCCTTTCTGTATTTCTGCTTTTAGTAGCCTACCCTCAGTTTAACTATACAAATAGGAGGTCTCTGTTAGAGTTGGATGGTGTCCTCCTCAGCCTCTTGGAAGGGCACCCTTTGGCACATGAGCTGCAGCCGTTGGTGCCGCATCCCGCGCTCTCCCTGCAGAAGCCAAGCAGAAATGGCAGAGCTGCTGAAGAGAACCTCTTGGTGAGAACTGCTGCTGTGCCAGAGTAAAGCTGATGTTTGTGTTCGTCCTTGCAGCTGAGGACACCCTGCTATCCCAGTCTTGTGGTTGCAGAAACTGATTTGGCTTAAATAACACAAGTCTTGCCTTCACTCCGCTCATAGGGTGTGGAGCAGGGAGGATTGCAAACACAAAACAGGAGTTTTATTTTCCACAGTGAAACTGCGAGGGCAGTTGGCAGCAGCAAGCCTTGGCCTTTGATTTGTGAGCTGGAAACGGTTGCAAAATCGGAATTTCAGAAACAAAAGACCTGACCCTTTTTAGCCCCAGAGACTGTTCTGTAGGACTTGTATGTGTTTCCCTCCCACCCACTGACAGCAGAGTGGAAAGGAGCGGGGCTTCCCCATCTTCCCAGTAAGGCCTCCTCGGGCAACATTTTCCTTGAGCTCTGGACTGTGGATGGGGCTGGAGGGATCCCCGGGGATCCCTGGACTGATGGCTTCCCTCAGGAAAGCTGCCGCAGCTGACTGCATGGTTGCCAGATCCATTTAGTGCATCATTCATTTTGCTCTGAGGGATACGCAAAGGGGTTTTTTATGAATGCTAAATTATGTAAACAAGAGTTTGATTCTGTCTGTCTGTTCCAGGATGGAAACATTCATAGAAGAGCTGGGGGCCTTTGAAGCCAAGTGCAAATGCTGTCGTCTCGCCAGTCTTCAGGATGAAGAGCAGCTCTCCTTTAGTCAGCCTGGCAGCATTATCGTGTTGGACAATCTGGACTAGGTTTGGCCCGTGAAACCCTCTCTCATCCTCACCACTGGCAGGGATACACAAACATGCCTTCCGAACCAGCAATGTACAGACCAGCTCAGAGGAAGCACAAATGCTTTTGTGGGCGAAAGGAAAATGAACAGTTTGTTTCTTAATGTAAAGCAAGAGCACTCTCTGCTTGTACATTAATAAATATTTGGCAGGAATAACACTGTAAAGCAGATGCCTAAGAGAAAAGAATTGAATCCAGGGTTGTTCCTGCAGAGAGCTGCACCGTGGAGCTGACCCTGACCCTCAGCTCTATGTGAGGGTGTCGGCATAAATCCGGGTGCTATTTTGCTGTTACCACCGGTTCTGTTGTCCACTCCATGGAATTTCCTGGAGCAGAGCTTTCTACTGTAAAAAAAAGTTTAAGCAAAATGATAGTAGGGACCAGGGGAAAAGGATGTGGTGCTGCCTGTTGAGCACGCTGGAGAGCAGGAAGGCTTGAATCCCAGGCTGTGAGGCGCAGGGCCTGTGACTCGAGACCCTTTCTCTAGAAAAGTTCAAGCGGCACCTGGGGCATGGCAGTGCTGCTCTACCAGCTTTTTTCTCCTTTTACACCTGCAGCAGATGTTCAAACCCCTTGGATCTTGACCATCAGGGTTGTCTCGCTCTGCTCAGGCAGCTTGGAGCAGTAGTACCACTCCGTAGCTGCCCGCTTCAGCATGGGTTGGCTCTTGTACCTGTGAAGTGAGCACCGTGGCCATAAAAACCACCTTTGCAGCTTCAGGGCCTACCTTCAAATGTTCTGTAAGAGCTGTCCTGTTCCTTGCCTTCTCTTGCAGTGGGGTTGAAAGACCAGCCCAGACCCAGCAAGTAGCAGAAAGTTGCAAACATTTTTTATTTCTGCAGGACACAGCATTGTCCCTGCTGTGCCACCCTGCATGGAGACGGGGAAAGTGAGGACAGGAGATGGGTGGCGGTAGCAGGAGGAACTTGGGCAGATTCCCACAAGACTCAGCACCGCCAGGGAAGCTCTTGTGCCTCAGTGGTATCTGCAAATGCAGTGACGGTGTCAAAACTGGGCGTGGGACCAAAGTTGTGTGCCAGCTTCCCCCGCAGTGAAAGGAGAACATCACCATTCCCACTTTTTTGGGGTTTTTTTGTCACTTCAGATCTCACTTCCAGCTAACAATTTTCTGGGCCATGTAGTATTGGCATGATCAAAGTCTGTCATGAGCTGCTAAACTCCAGAGGGATGTGGACAAGAGAAAACACAGAGTTGCTTGAACGTTACTCAAAACATTTTAATGTACATGCTGTAGCCACATTAAAGAAGGGGAAAAAGCATCTTACAGAGATGAAAGATGTCAAAGGATGTGATTTCATCACGGCAAAAGCTGTATGTTTTGAAGTGACTGAAGCCAATAGCATCAAAATAGCTCTTTTCCTGGCATGTAAAAAACAGATCAAGAGGCATGGAAAAGAGCAAATGTATCTTTAACTGATTAAGCTGTTCTGATCCATCGGGTAAAACATTCTTGTGCTCAGAGGGTTTTTTTTTTTTAATAGGTATAAATTTGCTATAGATAATACTTTAAATAGTTCTATTTTAATATCCCTAGTAGGCTGGAACAGCTGTAGCATGTTAGGTAGATAGATATTTACAGAGAACGACTGATGTAGAGCATGATGGTAAGCATGAAACCCCTTCCAGATGCGGTGTCTGAGTAACACAACAGTGAACGTCGGCCAGAGGCAAGTACACCGCCTGCCGCTGTCCCAAGGCCAGAGCTGCAAGTCCCACAGCCTGTGGCTGCTATGATGCAACCAGCCAACACGCAGCCCCACCTTAACCCTGCCTCCCTCAGTGTGGGAGCGACAGGACAGCACCCCTGCCAAAAGCAGCCTCTCTTAGTCCCACCCACGTTTGTCTCAAGCCCTTGGAGAAAATCAGGACAAGATTCAGACGAAGGACAAAAACTCCCAAAACCTGCATGTAGGTCTCAGCTACTTTCCCTCATTATAGTCAGTGGAAATCAAAGGTTAAGCCCAGCCTACAGCAGATACTGAAGTCTAGTTGGCTTCTAGGCTGATGATGCCAGGAGGTGGAAACCTACTTCCCTGTTCCTTAATCATGGTCAGTTTTGTCTCTATCACCAGACTCAAAAGTGTCAATAGAAGTGGGGGTGGGGGGTGGCTGCTTGTCCAGAGATGAGTGAGCAGTTTTGTTCAGTTTGGGAAAGCAATCGCCTCTTCTCCTTTCGCTACCCGACAGTTAAACCACCCTCTTCTTAGTGGGTTTCTCACCAGTGTTTCCATCTAGTCCGACATGCTGGTTGGGGCTCCTAAGTCAGGGTTGAGGACGGCTAAAAGGCCGTGGTGACACCTATTGCTGCTGGAGGATCCAGCCCCCAGGCTTTAGGTGCTGAAAAACCTCTGCTACTCCGTACTCTTCTGAAGTCAGTGAAGTATCAGTGGATAAAAGGAACACAAGGAAAGCCACATGACAGAAAAAATACTGTACAGCAGAAAAAGAACGCTAGCATCTTCCCAGCAAGAGAGTATTAGAGAAATCCCCTCAGTGGCTTTGAGAGAAGCCTGGAAAGAAACTGGAAGCGGTCAGCTGGACGAGGCTAAGAGGAGTGTGTAAGAGACAAATCCCAAGGTTGCAGTGTGGCAGAGCAAGAAACATTCTTGGTGCCGTTCTGCACTGAATGTCACGGCAGCCTCAATGGGCCAGACCTCTACAGTCACCTCAGGGCCAGGCGTTGGCAGAGATGAGCGTTCTGCTGCGAGGACAAAAGCAACCAGCAGAGCCAGGCTCTGGTCAGCAGGACCTGAGCAAAATGCACTGTTCGCTCTCCATAGCTAATGGAAATAGGGAGTGTGACAACTACTCTAGATAGAAGTAGTGAAGGGAGGTGGAGCAGGTATTCTTAAATGAGAGGAAGAAAACACAGGACCTAGTGGCAGGAATGACTGCGACACAGGGCTTGTTCTCCCTGCCTCAGAGAAACCCTGCTGTAGGAGAAAGTTGTCTGGCAGGCAGAAACAGCCTGTCCTGTCAGCCCCAAGTGGTTTCTCAGCAGCCTCCCGCTGGGACTGCCCACCTGCTGAGAGGGAATTCACTCCAGACCCTACGCAGAGGATCTGCACATGCCTGGGACCTCTTCTTTCTTTCCAGGTTTAGCGAAGCCACGTTGCAGCAGATGCTTTCCACCAGTCAGTTTTCCCTTCCAAGTGAAGGTTTTACCAGTGGGGATGGTGCTGGGCTGAAAAAAATAAAAAGGGGGGGAAAATCTCCCACCTTATCTCTAAGCAAAGCAGTCCCAGAGCAGCAAAAGCTGTCGCAGCCCATGCCCGAAACTACATGAATCGTAGAATCATAGAACAATTCAGGTTGGAAAAGACCCTTGGGATCATCGAGTCCAACCCTTGACCCTACACTACAAGTTCACCCCTAAACCGTATCACCCAACACCACATCTAAGTGACACTTGAACACATCCAGGGATGACGACTCAACCACCTCCCTAGGCAGTCTGTTCCAGTGTCTGACCACTCTTTCTGTGAAGAATTTCTTCCCAATGTCCAGCCTAAACCTGCCCTGTTGCAACTTGCAACCATTCCCCCTGGTTCTGTCCCTAATTACCTGTGAGAAGAGACCAGCACCAACCTCTCTACAATGTCCTTTCAAGTAATTGTAGAGCATGATGAGATCCCCCCTCAGCCTCCTCTTTGTCAAACTGAACAGATCCAGCTCCCTCAATCGCTCCTCATCAGGGCTGTTCTCCAGGCCCCTCACCAGCTTTATTGCCCTCCTCTGCACTCGCTCCAACACCTCGATATCTCTCCTATACTGAGGTGCCCAGAACTGAACACGATACTCAAGGTGCGGCCTCACCAGTGCTGAGCACTGCTGCTCTGTCCGCAGAGTCCCTGGCGCAGAGTGCAGCGCGTTAGAAAGAATCAGACTAAAGCACCTATCGCGTACACACAGGGCAGGAAAATGCTGCTGCTCAGCGGCAATCCAACTGTTTGCGCAGACGCTGCATTAATAAAGGTGAAAGATTTTTGAGAAGCCCGGATGTGCGCCCATGCGTATAATCAGCTACTAAGGTAGCAAGGTAGAGCACATGCCTTATAAATATTTTTTAAGCCATGAAAAAAGAACTCCCAATCTTTTACGTACATCTTCTGAACGTGATGTGCGTGGGAAGAGAGAGTGTGTCAAGACCTAGATGCACCACATATGCAAGAGACATTCTACGCGTGACTTGTAAGAAACCCATTCCCAGTACAAAAAAGTACCCAAGTGCCAGACCAAATCTCCCCCTAAGAAGGTGATAATGGTCTATTTAAAAGAAAATACTGTTTCGGTTAAAAATGCTAAAAACCATTCTCTTGAATTTATATAAAAATAACCGTGTCTATGTATGCGCACACATATTTACATACATTTATGGCTTTCACATGCTTCAAGCTTCTCCAATAAGTGAGGAAATACAAATATTCTATTACTGTTTTTTCTCCTCTGGTTTTTCAGCCTCTGCTTCTTCCACTGATAAGGTGCCACTACCGTATTTTTTCACTCGGGTTTCTACTCTGGCAAGTCTCTGCTTCACCTTTTGTTGAGCTGAGGTGTACTCTGCCAAGAGCCTTGCAAACCTAGTCTGCAGTGTGTCCAGAGCTGTTTCAAGTCTTTCTATTTTTTCTTCCAAGTCTTTTGGGTCAGCTCCTGCTTTTGCTGCTTCCTCATCTATTAAATTGTCTTTCATCAGAATTTGTCGCCCTTTCTCTTCCAGAGCCTTTTTGGCTTCTGGATATTCTGTGAGGGCTTCCATTAAATCATCTTTAGACAAGCAGAACAAATCAGAATAACCAATACTCCTTATGTTGGCTGTCCTCCTGTTGCCAGATTTGCTACCTTTAATGTTTAGGATGCTGATTTCACCGAAATAGCTGCCATCGCTTAGGACTACAAATTGGGTTATGCCATCGTCTGCTACCACAGCCAGTTTTCCCTCTTTAATAATGTACATTTCTCTCCCGATATCTCCCTTTTTGCAGATGTAGTCCCCGGGACTGAAGACCGTAGGCTTCAGTTTCAGCACCAGCTCAATGAGAAGCCCAGCTTCACAATCCTGGAATATACGCACTTTCTTCAGGGTATCCAAATGGACGTTGATGGCAATTTCGGCCTTCAACTTGTCGGGCAGGTTTTTGAGAACTTCCTTCTCGTCCACCGTTTTCTTGTTGGTCCAGAGGTAATCGAACCACTTAATAACCCTGGCTTCCAAATCCTTCGTCACTTTTCGGAAATGCATGTACTGCTTAATGGAATCCACCTTGGCCTGGAATTCTGCCCTGGAAGCGTTCATGTTGGAAATCATGGAGCCAACGTTACCGACAATGGTAGCGAAGATCAGCACGCCCACCAGGAAGTCAATGACCACAAAGAGATACTCTTCATCTTTCACCGGGGGAGGTGTTTCTCCAATGGTTGTCAGCGTGAGCGTTGACCAGTACAGGCTGTAAATGTACTTTCTAGAGAGGCGCGCGTACTCTGGGATGGACACGTTGGGGTAGACCCACGAGTCGGTTCCAAATCCGATGACCTTTGAAATTGCAAAGTATATGCATGCGTTCCAGTGGATGATGATAAGAATGTATAAGACAAGATTTCCAATACGAAACATGTTTGGATAATTTGTCCTGGTTTCAGTACGGTCAAAAAACTCAAAGAGGCGAGAAATCCTCAGCAAGCGGTTAAATCGCAGCTCAGGGTAGTTCAAACCGAACTTCAAATATGCCAGGTCTGTTGGCAGAAGAGACAGCACATCCAGTTTGAACTGCACAGTTTTTGTATAATGGTCTCGTAATTTCTTTTCTTCCTGAACTAGCAAGCCTTGTTCAAGGAAGCCTTCAAGGAATAAAAAAAAAAATTTTACTTGTTAGAATAAAAATAATATCAACAGGACTGACTGACTTCAGATACCTGAGAATGTTGACATTTGTACTGTTATGCATACAGACAGTGATACGCTATGAGTTCATTTAATGAAAATATTTAATTGCAAATTTAAGTATTTCGGCTAAGTTTCAAAGCTGATATATAATGATAATGAGCAATGACTCTATTATTACCACAGTTCCCCCTGCAGTTTTCTGCTCTATTCTGGGACAGACATATCTTTTTCTTTTAGGTATCTTTGCAAAAAGAAAGGGAAGACTCAAATGTCTCATTGTTTACGAATCATTGGCATGAGTCATAATTAAAGCTGAGCAAGTATTAAGCAATAAAATCGGAGTGGAATATTTTTAAATAAATACCACGAGTAAGTAGGTAAAATGGATTGTTGGAAAGCTTTTTGGAATAATGCATATAACCTTGAGATAAAGAAATCCAGTTCCACTCCCCATCCCAAGCCATGCTTCTCCTCTTGTGTCCAATGTTAAAGCTGACAGGGTTTTCCTTTTCATTTGAGGAAAATGATTTTCACTGTTTTTGTGTTTCTACTGAGAGAGGTACTAAGCAGAGTTTTGCACCCTGGTATTTCTTCATTCAAGACTTTGGAAAGTGTTAGATTTTTAAAAATTATGAGAAGACACAAACTGCATGTGACTAAGAGTTCTCAGAGAACCCTGTGTATCAGGGATTATCACATTTTGCTAATCCCATAAGAATCTACAGAGAAACATCTGCTGAAGAAAACCAGTCTGCACTTCTCTGTGCCCTGTACAGATTGGCTGTATTTCCAGAATGTGTGCGTATCTGTACCTCATATGCTCACACGTATATATGTTGCCTCATACATACATGTGTATCACTCTTTGGGTACCTGCAGACTTTTTTTTTCAGCCTGGAGAAGGCTCCAGGAAGACCCTATAGCGGTCTTCCAGTACCTGAAGGGGCTACAGGAAAGCTGGGGAAGGACTATTTACAAGGGTGTGCAGTGACAGGATGAGGGGCAATGGTTTTCAAGTAGAGCAGGGTAGATTTAGATTAGCCATTAGGAAGAAGTTCTTTACTATGGGGGTGGTGAAATATTGGAACAGGCTGCCCAGAGAGGTGGTGGAGGCCCCATTCCTGAATTCAAGGTCAGGCTTGATGGGGCTCTGAGCAACCTGATCTGGTTAAAGATGTCCCTGCTCACTGCCGGGGAGTTGGACTAGATGGCAGTGGGAGACCCACCCAGGATGTTAGAGAGGCTGCAGGAAATATAGTTGGTGGCACAGGGGCAACAGTGCCTGCTCCAAACGGAGACTGCGGACAAGGGGCTGAGATGGGTGCTGGGTCTTGCGCTTGACCAGCAAAATAATCACTTCTGAGGAGGAGGATGCACAGCTTGGCTAAGAAAGCAGCTCTGGCAGGGTGCAGTTGTTTTCTCGCCCACTCTGATGAGCACAGGCAATATATAATGCACAGAGTGACTGTGACATGCAAAGCGCCTTAGCCCCCAGACTCTTACAGTGTCTATTCAGTCAGTGCTCAGTACATCTATTAAGAACTGAATTTAGACATGAGTGAGGTGCAGATGTTGGGATGTCCAGCCTTAAAACCAATCCACTCAGACGCTTCCCCTTCGCGAAGCCTCCACTGTTGGGTTCTGCTGGAGGGAGGATACTACACTGGTCAGACCCCACAGGGGAAAGTCTGTTTCCAGCCTTTATACATGCTGCATCTGAAAACACTGTAAAAGCCCAGAAAGACTCACCTGTCCGGAATCTGACAAAGGTATCAAGAACATAGATGACATCTGAGGTGTAATCCAAGAATAGCCACAAACTAATATGGTCAATTTGTAGCTCATCAAAGCAGGCTCTAAAGAAACAAAAGACATTAAAAAAAATGAAAATTAAAATCGCACCAACTGGCTAAGCAGAGTACTTGCAATGCATGTCCTAGCAGCACGCTGGTACACATCACTGGCACTGATAAAGTAAGGGCATATCTCTATACCCAGACATCTGTACAGTAGAGCTACACCTAAGCAGACACTAGGATCTTTCAGAATTCAAAGGTGTTCAGGCCATGAGCAAAACTCAAACACATATATACCACACAAGCGCAGTTATGGAGGAATACACATATCCCTACAATTAAATACACATCCGATTTCATAGGTTACGTATATCCACCAAGATCATTCCCAAATACAAGATTTGTTTCGGAGTGGCAAGCCATCCTCATCTCTCCTTGCCATCTGACACAGCCTTCGTGAACTGTTTCCACAGCGCTCCATCAGTTTGACTCAAACCCATTTCCACCTTTTACAAGGGAAAATGAATTCTCCAGTAAAACCCTTCTCCCTGTAAGCATCTACAGATGCACGGTATTAATTTCAGACGACCCAACACTGCCCAAAGCCCCCCCTTCTGTTCCCTCCTCCGTGACGAGGAGACCTACCTCTAGCAGGGGTTATTACTAAGCCTGCAGTGGCCAAGGCACATCCCCGCAGGTAGCCAGCAGGTGGCACGCAAAGGCCATAGCCAGCGTTCACGGGGAAGCCCATTGCAAGTTAAAACCAAACTAGCTTTGGACAGAAAGGTAAAAAGAAACGTTGGTCATTTATTCCCAACGGTATATATATCGCACGTCCCTGAGGGTATACAAACTGTAAACCTTCTAGGCAAGCCACCCAAAAAATACCACGAGGAGATAAAAGGATGATTTACAGAGGAAACAATCTGACACTAAATGTCAAGCCTAAATTATTATTCACTTAAATCCGTACCTGCACACTAGCATACACCAGTTGTAGAACACGGGTGCTGCAATTATAGTCAGCCAGTTGTAGTAAAGATTGCTTGAAGGATCTATCACAAAGATCTCTTTTTTCTTCCTGGAAAGTAAAATGTGCAGATTTACACTGGAAATGTGATGAAGTGGCCTGCTGGATCTCCCTCTTCTGGAGGCTGCTTATCTCATGATGAACTCACAGCTGCCTAAGAAGAGAGAGCATCCATGCAGGTAGCTCCAGATGAGATACCAAATACTAGCTTCATCCCACCCAATGTGCTCTATTTATTTGGTTGACTCAACTTTGGAAAAAGTAAGAGCAGAAAGAAAAACACAGACATTCACATTGTCCAGAGTGAAAACCACAGCCTTACTGCATCCCCAGTGCAAAAAATAAAAATAAAATTAAATGTTTCTTATTTTCACTTCAGCTAGAAGGCCATTGCTAGAGAAGAAGCCTCCCTTTGCAGATTACTTTTGATGCTTTTGAAAAATCTTGTTATGGAAATGACTCTATAAGCACACATTTAAACAAGTAAAACACAGATGTATTCAAATACATGTTTAAACAAGTAAAACTCTGTGTGTGCATACCCGTATATAGTGTGTGACTAGAACCAAATGATGCTGTATTATTGTGTAAGAGCAAATTTCACACATTCACAGTCCTGGCTCCCTAGGCCTCACAACAATTAAGAGATGATAAATGAAGCGAACAGGTCTGGAATTTAAAGAAGATTTCTGGAACAGCATGGCTAATGGCACATGTAGAGTATGCTCAGAAGTGCCCTTCCCCACCACAAGAATACATAATAGACCGCAGTTAAGCACGTTGTACGCAATCAGAGGAAACACATATTAGTGCATTGTGAGGTCCACAGCCACAGAAGCTATTCCAACAGTAACATGTGATAGCACAGTCTCTGAACTGTATAATAGTGTGAGGAATATGGGACCAGGCAATACCTGGATATGTGTTTGTCTGACTCTTCTTAATGTCCAAGAATGTAAACATATTAAAATGTAATGATAATTTATTTCATAATAAGTTGGTCTTCAGAGCCCCAAGAAGTTGCCAGCCCTGGATAAAGCCTTCCATAGATTAAATGAAGAGCTCAAGACATCTCCTAAGGGGGCTTACAGGAAGTTAAGTGAGACGTTTCATTTTACCATTGATTTTGTAATGATCCCAGGCACCACCCTACATAACCTGGCCTTTCCAAACACCAGACAGGAAGAGAGCAGAAGTCAGTCACACAAGAGGCCAGGCCTACTGGCACACATCTCATGGTGGGTCTGGCATCACTAGGTTAATGGTTGGACTTTATGATCTGAAAGGTCTTTTCCAACCTAAACAATTCTATGATTCTATGATTTGTGTGTATTCCCGACATTATATGACATTATATGTCCCTGCCCACAGGAGGGAGGTTGGAACTAGATGAACTTCAAGGTCCATTCCAACCTTAACCATTCTATGATTCTATGATTCTCTTATCCCTGCTGGCAGCTGAATATCCAGATGAACATGTTAGTGAAGGAGGCAGCTTTAATGTAAAAAGTATTTACTTTTCCATCTCCACAACAGCTTTTGAGCCATTTCCTCTAAAAAACCAGTCAGCACCTCAAAACTGGTGACCGTGAAATACAGTCTTTATGTGACAAGAGCACACTACCTTCTAGATGTTAACACATTTATTTTATTTGCTGAAACGTTCTAAAAAGCTTTTGGCTACTGCAAAGCCCAGCTCTCACTACACTGTAATTGAAGCCAAAAATGAATCCTTCAAACAAAGGCTTTCTAATCAGACAACACTTGATTAAGAAAGTCAAAAGTCTTGAGAACAAGCAGATTCCATCTGGAAGCAATTCCAAACTACATGGTCCGATTTCTCCATAGCACATGCTGTCATATACCTACATATAAACTTCCATACATACAAAGCTGGGAAGTCCATTCTCTTTCAATCTGCTATCTCTGTTATTCTTAATGGCTGCCAATACTAAATTGTACTATGTTTGGGTCAGCTTTGGGAGAACAAAACAAGAGTGGGATCCATTTCTGTCAAAAGCATTCAAATGATTTCATTTCGTTGCAGAAATAAATCTCCTAATCAGCAAAAACAAACTTTAGTGATCACTAGTAATGAGCTGCACCATATTAAGTAATTAAATATGCTAGTCAGTGTAACAACTGAACCTATTGGTAAATCTGCAATTTTCTATATGTAAGATTTTTGCTCTGTGTCCAAGACTTTCTGGTTCACCCGCTCCGAATCATTATGGATATTTTAGCACAATGAAATGCCTGTGCAGATCTGCAAAGCACACTGCTGTCCTAAAATGCCCTCATAGTAAAAAAGTGATCTTCAACAAAAATCAAAGTGACCTAGGAAGCTGTCTGTTTGTGACAGTTCTTAATACATGTCTTAAAGAGGTAACAATTTTGTTGAGCAGTTGCACCTTTCCAAAGGGGAAAACACACAGAAGATCTGACAGGCTAATGTTCTGTGCCTACAGAACAGGAACTGTTGAGGACGCGTTACGATGAAATGGCACACCATGCTCTGTAGTGTAGGAGGTGTGTTACAAGCACACGTTCATTCTTTATACTTACTCTTCTTTTTTTTTATCATCTTTTTTGTCATCCTTTTTGTCATCTTTCTTTTCCTCTTTCTTTTCTTCCTTCTTTTCCTCTTTCTTTTCCTCTTTAACCTCCTTCTTCTCTTCCTTTTTACTGTACAACACAATGTAAGGCTTAGCAATATTACCAGTATTCTAGCAGTTAAGGGAGAGAGTGGACGTTAAGGTACAGGAAATTAGTCTAGACTCCAGACAGGGCAGGACAGGGATCCAACTGGGAAAAATGGTTTCCAGGCCACGGCCTCTCAGACTGACACCACCACACTATCACGTCAGGTAACCAGCTGGCTGATTCTGTGCATTAGTCACCCACGCTTTCTTGATGTTTTCAGACATCAGCGTACCAGGCTGATTTTAATTAAGTTCTTCCAGTTTGTTTGATTCTTTAGAACTCAGGCATTTAAAAGGAAATCTATCAAATGATAACAGAACTTGAAATGGCTTAACAAAGTGTCAACACACTGCATAACCAAAACCTCACAGTGACTGTCTGAAACTTTAAAGGTAATTAAATGAAATGAGGCTGAATTTCCTCTCACAGTTCTTTGAAACCAACATAGCTATAATTAATTAATTACCTCTGGCTTCAACAATTACCTTGGAAAAGAATCCCAATCAATGACTGAACAAAAGAAGTAGATTTAGAGAAAGGAGGCATGTCTCATTTAACTACATAGTAGTAATTTTAAATAGTTAGTATGATTAAGCCAACCTATTTTAGATCTCTGCAGTAAAGATCCACTGTGTCTATGATAGTCCATATTTCATAGTCCATATCTACAAGAAGATTCATGCCCTAAAAGCATTTTTTTCTTTCCATCAACTGTAAAGGATGAATGGGTTGCCCAGTTCAGATGCAGGTGTCTATGTATGGTCAAGGGAGTCATGCCCAAGTTGCTCTCTGATAGTGACCCCCCTGGAATTAATTTTTTTTTTTCAAATGTGCCCCCAAAACTCCTTCCTATTTAAAAAAAATCCAATATTTCATTGTGCATTATTATGTATAATGCCACAGCATTCAAAGGCTGAGCATTAAGCAGGAAGTTCCACCCTTGCTAAAATCAATGGGAATTTTGCTTAGACAATGACAACATGATTGTCCCCAACTTTATTAGTTGTTTTTCATGCAACGATGTAAAATATGGGATCTTAACATAATTATATCCTACCATTCCACAGTATCCAGCACAGACACAAGCTTCAAGATGTAATTCCAGATATGGATTTTCATACTATGCAAATACATACAGCCTTTAGCTAATTAGAATGTGATAGGCCAGATATAAAGGTGGATCTGACTTCCCCCATTCTTAGGTTTGTCTGAACAGAAGTCCTGAGCTACGTTAACTTATGCAGATAGGCCCACACATCCTCTTCAAAACTGCAGAAAGTTAACATCTTTCCTAATGTTCTGTCAATACTTAATCTTAGAGCTAAATTTCCTATGTGCATCGGTCAAGAATCATGTAAGCTGAAGAACAGTGCCCATTTGCACAAGCAGAAAATCCGTCATCTGAGCAATCCCTCTTTTGTGTTTGAAATTTCTTCATTCCTTGAAGCAGGGAGCATCCCCACTGGTTAGACAGAAAGGCCTAAATGTTTCTGACACTACAGTGCATGTGGATAATGCACATATAAATGTAACTCCCCACACACAAGGTCTGGTTTGGATGAAAGCCATGGACTCCTGCTCCCATGGGATCTATGTGCTCTCCACTGAACTGCTACGACCGGGACTGATTCTCCCCTTGCACCGCTCTTAATAAAGGACAAATTAGTTCAGTGACAGCAACGTCCCACAGCAAAGACAGAATACGCAACAGAAGTTGAAAATAATGCTGCTTACAGAAACTGAACCAATGGGTTATAAGTTTAGCGAGCTCACTTGTGATTTGCATCTGCTCGTATTGCTCAGACCAGAAAAAGTCTATGGTGGGAATGGCTGTTCTGGCTACGAATTTCCTCGTCACAGGGAGAAAGAAGCACTCCAAGGGAGAAGACAACAGACACCAATTTTAAGATAAATGAAGTCTAGTAGTAGTTTTCACCTTTTTCAATTCTTACCCTTAGACATTTCCACAGTGATGCAGCACCACAGTGTAATTCAGAAAAGCCCACACTAATTTGCTTAAAAATGCTGAGGTCCTACACTCCTCCATGTCCAAAGAAACACCCATCGAGCTGACCAACACCACTGAAACCTTTAAATTACATGCTGTGAGGGAGCATAACTGGAGGAGAAAAAACCTTTACGTTGACTAATCTTCTTTTTATACATGCATCTCAACTCAAAGAAACGGTTTTTCATTTATCCAGGCTGATTTCTACAGAGCAGTGGCAACTGCTGCTGCAGTACTTTTTTCTGATAGTGACCCCCCTGGAATTCATGTGGTTTTTTTTTTCAAATGTGCCCCCAGAACTCCTTCCTATTTAAAAAAATTCCAGTATTTCATTGTGCATTATTATGTATGGTACCTGTTCTAAAGGCCAATTCACAGTTGCTGTTGTTAGCATTAACATTAGCTCTGCAATACTTCACAAGTCTGGCATTCTTACCAGAAATGAAGAAGTACAAGCAAACACAATTTTCAAAGGGCAGGGCCACTCTACATTTGTGGATATTGTTATGCAGGGAAAATCCGATTGAGCAAGAGAACCAGTCAAAAAAAAAGTGGTGAACTTCAAAGTGAGTATTTTGACAATTCCAACTTCCTCCTACGTTTTGTATTTTAAAAAAGAGAAAACCCCACCACATTATTTCACACTGCACCTAAGGCCACGACTTCTTTTTCCCTGGCCTGAGATGTCCTACAAACTCACCTGTCAATGACAGGTTACCTCTTGCAAGTGAGATCCTTCCACTTCTGTGGACTCTGCTTATCTCTCTTATCGTGGTAACTCCCAGCTTACCATGCTCCCACTAGCCTGTGCTCTGGCAGGGGAAGCCATTCAGAGGCAACGGCTGGCCGTAATCAAAGACTTGAAAGCATCACCTGCAGCTCTGCAATGGCAGACACTCCTAGGTCTTTAACATGATGAAACCCCCAAAACTTCAGAAATACCTGCACCTTGCTTTTCTTTATCTGTGCTACTGAGTAAACTGGAATCCAGTAGCTACTAAAACAGTCATTTGTGTCTGTCCTCTTTCACAGCAACGTGGTGGCATCCATTCTGTGTTTCCAGCACGTTAAAAGGAGTGTGTAGCTTCAGACTTAGAAAAACGTGTCTTCATCAGCCCCTATAAAAACACTGTCTTACTCTTTGAATGAGTCAAATATTTGCATTTCTCATCTGTCAAGTACTTTGCAAATCAAGTATGTTTCAGACTGTCAGGCAGGTAGACAGGCAGGTGTTGTCTTCATTTAAAAATAAGGCAACATTGGAAGGATGAAAGTTTTGCCCAAGGTACATGAGTCATTGTCAGAACCAGAGAAAGAAAGCAGTATTTCCAGCCTAATCAGTCCTTTGGGCCCTGACTAGCAGGCTAGGCTCTAGGATCGTGGTGCTTTTTATACCAGGCTAAATAAATTCTGCACATTTCTGTCACTGTTCACTGCACATTGATTTTTCATTTTTAATAAAATTTATGCAAGCCAAACCAAAAAGTTGCTTCAGGAGCAGGAAGACCTCTTGTTCAAGAGGCGCAAAGGCTTTGCAGCTTTATGTGAAATGTACAGTTTGAGTTAGCCCTTGATGGAATTATTTGGAGAAAAACATTACCTATCATCATGCATGAGAACAGATCTGCTGCTGGATGCTACAGAGCAGATATGCCCTCAGACAGCCATGGTCTAAGACATGCAATAAACGTGGGTATTGGGTCATTTTAAATTAGAGGAGCTCTTCATCTTTTCAAGAGATTCCTTTTCGGTGTAACATCATGAAGTATCTTGTTAAATACATAAAATAGACTCCAAAGCATGGCTTCTCTCAGAGTTTCTGTTGCAATTCAAGTATTATTATGTTGTCTGTCATTCCCTCTACATCTACGCCAACAATATCTGCTGAACTGAAACCATTTTAAAAAGATAGCTAGTTTTCATTTAGAGTGCACACAAGTGTTTTCTTGGTACCCTGATCAGTATTCACTTCTGATTTGACAACTTGAAATTTTTGGAACACTTGAAAAAAGGGACTAGTATGTTAAGAGAGGAAAATTAATACATCAATCTCACTTAAAAACTGGAGAATTAGTAAATCAGTTGGCAATGCAGTAAAATCAGCCAGTTGAACTAGAGGAGGTAGGGATTAATGTTTACATCCACTTCTTGAGAGGTCAGGGTAACTTCAGACAAAGGAAGGTAACAGGGAACATGAAGGATGCTTTTCATACTAAGAAAACTAATCTTTCTTTATTATTAAACTACATTCTTAGGACAGGCTGAGGGAAAGATAATACTACAAATGTTACTAGTCTGGAAAGGGAAAAAGAGAGGAGCTAATAGTAGAAAGGTGTTTGGAAGTTATCAGTACTTACTCTTCATTGGTGTTGTTGCTATAGTTGACATTAAACCTGGCCAAGGGCCAGTGACTGCAACAAGTTAAATAAAACACATTAAAGAGTGCAAAGGCAGCTGTTATTTCATACACGTGTTCACCGACACGACGGACTGACTAACTAGGTTCTCACATGTGCACTGATAAGATTAGGGAGGTCAACTTTGACCGCAGCGATAAGCCCCTTTGCATAACTATTTCAAGGCACCCGTTTTTTTTTAACATGTGCTCGGCACATACATTTGTGACCACATATGATGTCTGAAGCTTGTTCTCAGGCATATTAGTGCATGACAACATGCATCTCGCTATTTTTAGCCCTGTACTCATTTGGCTTCTATTTCAAGGTTTCTTCAATCCGTTCAAGTCTTCTTCACAGATGCAGTGTCAAGGCTTGTGGATAAGTAACAAGCAAAACCACTATTGCTGCGGAATTAAGCCTTCATGGGAGAACAACCAGGAGTTACTGTCATGTGGAAACTCTGTAAAACTGAGAAACCAAGGATGGATACTCCCAGACTCACCCCTTCTAATAGCCTTACATAGAGATTTGTTGGCCCACGATCAATATTGCCCTCTCTGATTACTCTGAATCTGCAGTTGCTACTGATCTAGATGTCTGAAAAATCAGACCACCCTCTGGCTAGTTCATCAAAATATCCTCTTGAGTTGAATTTATGGGGAGTAGATCAAGTGAAGATAATAAGGTTGTGCTGGACCCCAATAAATCAAGGTGACCTGTATCATGCACAGCCCTTCTAAGGTTCTTGCTTTAATCTGAATTATTAGCTGAGATTTTGAAACAAATCAGCTTCTTACTTGCCTCCCTACCATCTTTAACTATGCAAAAACATATGAGAATCTATGCTTCAAAGCCAAACAGAAGGTCAACTTAGGCCTTGGAACTTCATTTTTCTCTTCTAGCTTGAGTTAAATTAAAAACATTGCATCATTTCTTTATGAAGGAATAATAATTCATCAAGCCAAAAGACTGTAAACATACAAAGGTTTCTCTTGTAAGTCTCTGTTGTTTTATTCGAAAAATTTTAAGGCAAGACTGAACATGCATCTCATATCAAAGATTGAGTACGTGCTAATAAGTTAAGCAGCCAGAAGATTTCTGATTTCTGCATCAGAAGCCTTCTATAACGTCAGCAGCTGAACTCCTGAGTAAGTGTAACAAAGCAGTGACAAATTTTCCATAACTTCTTGTTTGGAGTCTCCTAACACTCACGAATAACATCCATAACATTAATGTCCTGAGAAGCCACCACCAGCAACATCCTAGATTCTTGCAGCAGAGACCTCATTCGTCCTCAGTAGAGAGGAGTTTAGCAACATCAAGTTGCACAGGTAGCTTATGATAAAATTCCTGTTCTGAGGAACCATTCTGACTGAAGCAGCGTGATCAAAATCCTTTACTTCAAGATCTTTGCCACACTGCATTTGAGGAGGAAGGAGAAAGTCCGCTGAAAGACATAATGCTTCAGTTACAAAAGATTCCTGGGCAGCATTAGATACTCTGTTCATCTCCCATGCTAAGCTCCTTAGCATCTTCTTAAAATAAAACTTACATCCTAATCACCAAGAAAATACCATAACCTCAGTCATCTCCATTTAAAGTATAAACACATCTTCTTACCTGTTGACTCCCCCAGGCCGCTCACGGATACCCAGAAAGGAGCGGATGCTACTTTGCCTAGTGGACACCTCCACGAGCTCCGGTCCGTGGATACGTTCCAGGAAAGAATCGGGCCTTTGGTCTTCGTGGTGCAAATGTCTTGCGGCCCATGACCTCACAGATATGACAAACCGTGATAACCTGCATGGAACAGACACACAACATTGACTGAACCTGACAAGCACATCAGATGGGTTAAATCATCCTCACAATGAGCAGCCCAGGAGCATTATTCCCCACTTCTCCACCTGCCATGAAATTAAAATTGAGGGATTCACTGTGTGAACTCGGTTGCTTCTCACCATCTCATGCATCACCTTTCGCAGTGGATCAGAGCAGTATCTCGCACAGCGGTTCCTGTTGCTCTGCACCAGCGCTCCAGGAGCAACAGACGAATATTCTTGCCAGCTAGGGGCCAACCAAGTGGCTGGGGCAGGGCACTGGACTTCTGACAAACTTCTGGTATTATGTAATAATGGGGGAATCCTGGACTGACAAAATTAGGATGTACTAAATACTCACAGGATCACATGCTCAAGGGCTGGGACATACAGTGGAAACAAAAGCTGAGTAGCTGGTGAGAGAGGATGGAATGTGAAATAAGGAACGAGAAAAAATTCAGTTATTTTCCATGTGATTTTGAATGATCTGTCTGCAGACATATTAATTGCCTATCACATATAAACCTGCCTACTGCACAGGACGCGCTATTTCCTCATCCTAAATTTCTAGCAGAGCACTGAAATGAGATAAGCAAAAAATCATGACAATGTAATGGATTTATCCCCGTATCATTATGTATCGTTTTCTCTACCCGCTAATTCACATTCAAATCCTCACAATGTTTTCTATCAAAGCTCAAAAGGAAACATGTTTCTGAAAAACTGAAAATAAGGGAGACTGAATTCTGCAAAAGTGATTCTGTTTCTTGCCCACACAATACTGTATAATTTCCTATCAGCAGTCTAGTTTGGGCAAAAGTGGTGTCAGTTTGGGTTTCCCAAATTTGGCCTTAAAAACAGCAGAATGAAATCCTGGACAATGCTTAACTTCTTACAGAGACCTTGGGCTACTCAAGGAAAGCTCTTTATATTCTCTCTGCATTAGCTAGTATTACTTATGCTCAGAATCTACAAAGAGGTCGATATGAACAATTTAAATCTTATGCTAAAGTACATCTGCCTCCTGATCGAAGTTCTTAAGGGCTTAACTACAGAGTCTCATAGATCTCGCCCAGGTATTCTTACCCTGAAATAAAGGACAGAAAAGGCAGGAATAATACCATGTACGAGAAATCAGAAAAATATATTTCCAGTTCTTTAGTGCTATACCAAGACAGCACTATTTAAATCATCTGCAATTGCCACCAGTTAAGAAATTTCAAAGCCTACCAAGAATGAAAACGCTGCACATAAAAGTTCGAGATTACTTAATAGATTCCTCAATATATTAAAAAAGTCTGCAAAAAACTAAACTACAATTTTTTTCTCTTTGCCTGAGCAGAACTCAGCTTTCACATAAAGACTGGTATAGAAAATTGCTAATGTGCATGTTCTTACTTACATTAGAAAATAAAACATTTTTATGAGACCTGATAGTTAAAGATCAAACAGATAAGATTGAGAGCATCTGTATTTGAACAAAGAAACACGATTTTCTGACTTCTGCCATGGTATATTATCTTCAGGTGTTTGTCCTTTACATCTCAAAGTAAGACACTTAGTGAAGTCCATCAAATGCTGTTGACTTAGGTACCTGAGAATTTGCATTCAAGAGGCATGTTATGTTACCATAATATTTAAAATGCTAAGTATTCATATTTTCATCACAGGCTTCCTTGTACATTCAGAACATAAGTGTACCTAGGCACGTGTAATTCAAACTATCCTGAAAAAGGGTAAAGAACAATATAATCAAAGATTAACAAGGAAGTTCTCAGTATGAGTTTATATATGCCTGTGCTTTATGTTTACACAAAACAGACAACTATAAATGTTCTCCACCTAAAACCTTCTTGAAGACATTGTAAACTACACACGGTGGTGTCACTATCTGACAACCAAATAAGGAAATACACCATCCAAAAGGCTGAAGCATAAACAATACTCTTGCAATTGCTCTAATTTTACACTTTTTTCTCTTTGAAATACACCATGCTTAAACTGTGTATTGTGTGTAACAACGATATATGAAGCTCTGTACTATCAGTTGAAAATACTTAAAGCAGACACAAAAAGATTTTAAAGCTCCATTTCAGGTTCATGTTTAAGTTCCTTAAGTCTTAAAGTAAATGACTTAAGCGAATGGTTGACTTGAATTTTGCTAAGGCTCAATTCGTTATAAATATAACCTGATTCTAAAAATTTAAAGTCGTGTTCTCCCAACACAAGAGCCCCTGTCTCCTCACTTGCCAGAGTCATCTACCAACAAGCGAACAATATTATGTCTCATTTGACAGGAAACAAACATTGCCTCACTTATCAGCCACTTACTTTACAGTCTGGATTCACTTCATCCATTTCCTCAGCGTTCAACATATTTTCAGATCTGACCATGGAAAAATAGTTTACTTTTTTCTATTCAGACTAATTTGTGTGAGCTTATCTGGCATCTCTAGACTTCTAAAGTTGAATGAATTCAGCAATGAATAAGCGATGAGTTCAGAATCAAGATCAAAGGCAGCTTCTGTTACTTTTTGAAGACTTTCTTCAGCTGGACTCAATCAATTTTCTTTGGAAAGTGCTAGCTCTCCTTACTTTGCCTCCAAACTCTGATGAGCCTCTGTCAACAAGTTAAAAATAATACTGGAAAAAATGGTATTAGTTCCCATGTTACCTTGCCATTGCTCCCCTGCCTGTGAACGTGCCTGTCTGGGCTTCAGGTACGTGTCTTCCCTCCATGGAAATGACTCTCTGCAGTTCTGAAGACGCATCCTCACACAGTGAATGGGTTCTGCAAGAACAAATATTCTTTGAAGAAGTCCATACAGCCTCCAGCAGACTTCCCCCCCAATGCCACAAATTGTCCTCTTCCTAGTAATAAGACATCCATTTGATAAACATAGATGTAAGGTTATACTTCTACTTTTCTGTAGCCATTCAACATGAAATGAAGTCAGTAGAGGCTCTATCATCTGTTCTAGCAAGCTCAGAGGCTGATTCCTTACTACTACTGTCAGTACTACTCCAGTCTGCAGGTGCATGACTGTGGGAAGCACATTTTCTACTCTTAACACCTCCTGTAAGGCATCAGCAGCTTTCCTTCAACATAGAGCCCACCCGCAGCAGGGTTTAAAGTGACTTTTTTCAGTTTTGTTCTCCTTGACATTGTTTGGGTTTAAGACTCTGGAATTCTGACCAGCGCGGTCCCTATTTACAACTCGGAGCAAACAATTCTCTGCCCATGTTCACTCCTGCTTGGACCGAAAGGGAAAATGCTGCTCGCATTGTAACTGCAACTTCACCAACTGCACGGCAAAAGGGGCTGCACGTCTTCAGGTCTGCACTGGCAGCAGTGAGATGAGGTGCCTCAGGCTACGGCCACACATGGAAAACCCTGTAACAGCCCTGCTGCGTTCCTGCACGTCATGATTATAACATTAAGCTACCTGCAGTGGCTGCTGATGGAGTTCCTGTAATTGTAAAGCTACTTAATTAGCACGGAAATTATTAGCATTTGAGAAAAAATGATGAAATTTTAGCCTCATCGTTCAGTAATGGAGTTTTGAAATTGACTGTGCTGGAACCTGGGCTTTACCAGGGCTCACTCTGGATCTTTTTTATAAGACTGCTAAGGTTTTCTCAGTGCTTTTCATTTCTTAGTATTTGCTTTTAGAAAACTTTGATACATCCATTAAGGATCACTTTTTTCCTGCTTTGTAATGCAAACAAGAGCTCTCCTTTGAGTCTGTTAATCTGTACTGCCAGGAATACACTGACTGCAACGATACTCACAATATCTTCATAAGAATTGGAAACCCATTTTGAATGCCCACAAAAGGATAATAAACAGCTCAGTTTTGTATGTGCTCACAGCTGGGAAACCAACGAACAAGAGAATTAAAACTTATTATTTCTATACGAAGGACCATGCAAAAAAAACTGTAGGTCCAGACAGTCCTGGAATTCTCAACTTGTTGTTTTCTTCTTCTCTTCTAGTAAGAAGACACGAGTAGGCACTGCTGAGCATTGAAAAACTTTTATAACCTAGTTTATGTGTTGAGTGCTGAGAATATTGTTATTTGCCAAAGTTAACAAGGCTTCTAGTGGAGAGCGAACAAACTGACAAAACAGAAATCCATTACGGATTACTGGACACACAAAGCCCACATTCAGCACAAAAAGTCTCCTGAGCTGGATGCTGCTAGAGTATTAGGCCAAAGTATGTTCCAGATACTTGCAGCTGGCTTGATTTTTTTTCCCCGGGATCATTTGCCTACAGACCTGTTGGAGAAAGGATATGGGACTAGTCAGTCTTTTAGATTGCTCTGCTAGAGCTGTTTTTAAGTCCTTTACTCCTTTCTACAGAAAAATGCACATTTTGTGTGATCTTAGCAATAAATTCTAGTATCGCTACTTCTGTTCTTACCAGTTATCACTATTATTGAGTCCTGAAACTACATTCTCAAAAGAAGATAGTGGGAGTTCTTAGAAAATAATTTTAAAGTGTTATAACTCAGCTGTGAAAAAAACTATTGTATTTGCAGAAGCGGATAGCCTCTCATGGAGGCTTAACCCTGTACCTTTTTTTGTTCACATTTGGATGGATTACAGGTTTGTGTTCTCTCAGTGACTCATTAAGATAACGAGTATTTCACTAACTTGCAGTAACTCAGCTGCTTTTAGCGACTGTAAAATAAGGTGTTCTATTTGCTATAAACATAAGTAATTAAATATAGGGGTCACAAAATGAAGCAATGAATAACATATAAAACAAAATAAACATGGATTTAAACACTTCAGGCATCTTTCCAAGTAAAAAAGAAAAAATATTATCAGAGTACGTTATTTATCAGATTAAGAAAATCCTACACAGAGGTCAGGCCAAGGAAATCAGGCCAATCGGACTTTTTCTGTTTTCTCAGAGGGAAATCTATTTCAATTTTATTAGCCTCTATAAGCATACTGAAAAACAACAAACACCATGTGATGCTCTACTTTGACATAACTGCTGGTTTATCAATGAGAACAGGAGCCAAGCAGGAGCTGGAAACTGCTACCCAAAATGTGCTGTTAACTATCCTTTTTAGTACTTTTTTGTGGACGTTTTAGTCTCAGTCTCCTTTATTACTGACAATGCTGCGCTTGGGCATCTGCTGACAATAATAATAAAAAAAAAGGCTAAGAATGAAGAGCTCAGCTTTATTTTGAGCAAATACCTAGGCAGGCAATGAAGAATCGTGCGGAGATAGCTGAGTGAGCTCTAACCAAGCTAGATCAGGTACCACAAGCAACATTTGCCCTGCTCGCTCCACTCACCAGCCCAGAGTGAAACTCTTTAAGCACATCATCTGATAAGTGCTTCGTCTGCACGATTGTCACCCCCATACCCCTCAGCAGTGTGCAAAGCTGTGCTCCACTGGCTCTACACAGGCTCATTGTATTTTGTGCATCCACAACTGAGGATTTGACCAACCATCTGTCCTGTCGCTAGCAGTAGCTACAGAGCACTTAACGGCACCCTCTAAACCCCCATGTTTTCTACCCAGGGTACAGCTTTTGGTGCCAGAAGTATGGTGAAGAAATGTTTTAATCTAGGTCAAAGAAAATGGCATGCTTAATGTGACCTGACTCAAACATCCTCCAATCTGATCCAGAGTCCCATAAAACCAATTTAAAATTTCAAATTACTTAAATTACTCCCTGGTCAGATTCTTACCAATAAGAGGTCAGACATATTCACTGAAAAAATGTATTCTGTAGTGAAAAAAAGGCAAAACTCTGAGACTCAACTGCTGGAATCAAATTGGGTGCATTATGGACTCGACTACGGAAAAGTTGAGATCTGTATTTTTATTTTGGTGGCTTGACTATTTTTAAATAGCAATTTTCTGATTACTCTATATGTGCATCAAGAACTTCTGCAACTAGGTTTGTGTTGTAACTATATATAACAATTTGTAAATAAAATCAACCCAAAAAAGTTATATCTATAACGTTAGATAACTCAGGAATATCAAAATCATTTTGTGGAAACAGTACTAAAGTGCCTACGTTTCACGTTTACAAATACAGCTTATGTGTATCTGCAACAGGACCAGAAAACAATACACAAAAGATTCTACCAGGCAACTCTTAAGAAAGTACCTGCCTGATATTACACAAACATAGTCCACTTGAATTCACACGAATGCAAATCAGAAAGTAAATCTAAAATTTACTTTTTCTTCCATTATTATAAATCCCTATTATAAAACTCATACACTAATTCCTGACTTTCCTCAACCCTGTTCTGATAACAAAAGAGGCCTTAGTTGTCAGCTGGGTTTATATTGATTCAGAGAGACTGTTACAGATGAGGCTTCTGATGTAACACCTACAGTGCACGTGCCATAGTTTTTATTTTACAAAGACAGACTCATTCCCACCTGCACTCCATAAGCTCGTTTGGCATCTGCAGCAAAAGAGTAACCCCTGTCATTACTATCCAAGGGTGCTGCATGGCCTGAAAGCCTCCTTGGCTTATGCTGAAAAATATTTTATTTCTGCAGGGGCAGCGCTGTCACTGTATTTTAGAGAGAACTCACTGACACTGAGGCTTCGGCTCCAGACCTCTTCAGGTCTCTAAAGGCCAATTGATTGCCATGCTTTTGAGGTATCTAGTGAAGCAAACTCTGGGAAGGATATTTACATCAGCACCTGCTCTGTACCTGTCCCTTGCCTTGATTTAATTTGGCTCCCAATGTGCACAAGTAAATCCTAGAAGTCCATTTTCACTGAAGATGCGTGCAAATAACCCAGGATTTTCATTTAGTAGACATTGTTTTGAAGTTCTGAACAGTTAAACAGGAATTGCTGAAGCCCTCTGAAGTAACGCTTATGAGCCAGAATTTAAGGGCAGGATTTGGCAGCGAACTAAACTAGGGTTTCTAATAAAAGCTGAATGTCAAAAGTTCCCATTATAGCCAATTGCCATCTTAGGCCTTGACTCAGTTGCCTTAATTAAGCAGCCTAGTACCATCTGGAAAACTTCAATAATTTATCTGACCTCTCCAGAGCAGACAGGTCTCACTGCATGTCTACTAGCCCCAGCTAAATGCTTCAGAAACTCTACCTCAGATAGCTTCAGATGCCTAATTTAAGCAACTAAACACCTCTCACAACCAACACATCCAAACAAGCCCAAAGAGCTACTCAGCTACAGGGTGAGATGAGCAGTTCCACCAGCGATCAGTACTGACTACACGTCCGCTGATGGCAGCAGGAACATGTGATGACACCTACTCACACAGAGACACCGAAATCCAGGTCTGGAAGGCAGAGCAGAAATCTGCTTCCAACTTTTAGCTAGCCAACCTGAGTCTGTAAGCTAATGTGCTGCCTGTCCTATTTGAGCTGTTTCTATACAGAGGCTGGATTTTAAAAATGGAGACTCATTTGTTATGTTTCATTCTGCCAATTTTTGGACCAACTTTATAGTGCTGTAAGAATACGGGCACATGAATCACCTACTCCAGCACAGCTGAGAATGACAGTTTAAAGATCACCAGCAGCTTTTTGTTAATTTGCAGTGAACGCTTTCCCATGATAATATCTCATTCCACAACAGAAAAGCACTTAAGCACCTCCTTAGCATTAAGCATAAATTTAACACCCACTGACTTTGATGAGAACTAAGTAATGTGTTTAATTGCGAGCTGAACTATAGCCAACAGGAGTTGGAGCAAGGCAAAGGAGAAATGTTGCTACTCTAGAAAACCTGCTTTTTTTCCCAATGTCTACAACTGTACACTTTACTACAAGGCAAAAAGCTAAAATTTTGGATGGGATCTATCTCTTGGTAGAGACATATTTTAAAACAATTCTCAATTTTAAAAATGTGTATCTGAATTACTCGAGAGCAATCACTTCAGCAATCCAAAAACCTTAAATATGAGATCTCTTCTACAGAGTAAGATCGTATCTTTCTACTCATCTAGAAACTCCTGTAATTAATGCTGCTAACAGCAAACTTTTTTAAATAAATGCCTCTTTAAAACCATCATCATCACGATAACGTGCAATTCATATTTCAGTCCCTTTGTCATAAGCAAGTCATTGCCTCTGAAACAGCAGATGATTGCAGTGATTTAATTCTACATTTAAACCTTTATAACCACACTCTGACATCCCTGCCAGTAATTCCATTCCGTGAGTTGCCAATCACTGATATCCTCTACAGAAAGGATGTTTAATAAAGGAAAGGAAGAGGCTCATTTTGATCTGTGTTTTCCCTCTTTCTGAGATATCACTGTAAATGGAGACAAAGAGACTTGCAAATCTCCCTCAGGAGACCGTGGGGTAGTATAAGTCAAGCAAGCCACACTGCGTAGAAGAAAAGCAGCTCCATTTTCACCACCGTGGGTGCACCTACATGACACAAGGTATCATGTAAGTGAAGTAGAAAGAAAAAATGGGGACCAACTCAAACAGGACAGGGATCCCATCCATACTAGACGCTAGGGGCATGAAATCCAAAATTATCGTAACATTTAGCAAAATATCTCTTTATAACTAAATATATATCTTTATAACTAAATATATATCTTTAAAACTGTTCCCTGTTGCAGGAACTGGGCAATTTGCAGAGGCTATTAAAAAAAAAAACACCAAAAAAACCCAAAAAAAACCAAAAAAAAACTTCCTGAGGATCTTCATTGCATGGGACTGGGGTGATGCCTTTTTCTCCAGATCCCACAGACTCTGTGGGAAGCACAAACCCTGCTATCTGCATGGGGCCTTGAAAAGGGGTTTGTCCTTAATGAGCTGGCGTCATTCCCACTGATTTAAAAATGGGCTTTATTCCTGAGGTAATATAGATTCTGGTTCCAAAAGTGCAAGCCACAACGACCTCCATTTTCTGTCTCTTCCGTACTGTGGATACACATTGTGAAATCGGTTAAGTGCTCTGGATCAACAGTACCATGCGATAACTCTCCCATAATGCAGAGCTAGAGGAGTGACACCAAGTATGCAGTGACCTGTCCTCTTGACTGCGATAAAAGGAATATATTACCTGATATATCCATTTTCAATTCTTTCAATATCTTCATCAATAGGTCTGACAGACAGCCTGTGCATACCAGAGTAGGAGTGCTGGGTGTTGATTTTTGCCATTTTGCTTTACATATCAACATCTAAGTGACAGCTGAAACACAGAAAGGAAAAAAAAACAAAACATTTTGTGAAGGCTGCAAAAGATATGTGCTCAGTATTTAAAAACAGCAATTTATTAAAACAATGGAACATCAAAAAGCAATTTCAACCGTTTGAATAGCTAGTGATATTTACACACGCAGTCTGATACCTGTTTCCTGATTTATGTGCACTAGGCAGAAAAAAGTGCCAACAGAAGTGTAATAAAGAAAACCCGTCATGACAAAAAGAAAGGGTTACATGATATTACATTGTTTTTAGCCTCCAGGCTTTCTGAATACTTGCACTGCCATACCTATTATCCACAGTGAAACTGCATTTAAAAACTCATTAAAAAAAGGTTACAGTTAGAAAGCTAACGAAAACAAGCTAGGTAATACACATGCTAGGACAACCCATTGATCTCCATGTGTTAATTTTACCTATGTTATGAATTTTTATTCTGAAAATGCATATTAACCATGCAGATCATTAATTACATATATCTCTCAGCAGAATTAATACCATGCATTAATTCTATATTATCTAAACTCTGCACTAAACACGTACTTTTTTCCTTTTCATTTATTTCCATATGTCATTTTTATAATAGTGCTTAAAGACAAGCTCTGTTAAGATATTTTGCAGCCCAGCTTCTGTAAGATTTAGGAAATTGACATAAGTTCTTTTCCAGACTTGGCCTTCAGTGCCTTCCCACATTTATATCACATCTATGACCTGCAAAACAAGTTTCAAGACTCAAGACAAGTGTCTTAAAAGTGAGGGACTGAGAGACTTTCAGTGAAAGCTTTGGCTTTTGAAATTTTAAATTCTGAAACTCCACTCAGGAACCTTTTCAGTTTGAGATACAGCTAGCATGAAACTATCTTGGGATCACTCAATTACCTCAGACCATTTACTGTCCCTTTTTTATCCATAATCCTCTGTCTCCCTGATCATACAACATTCAGCTTCAGCAGCAAATGAAATAAAGATCTTACCTAGCATTCTGCACTGAACTATTCCTGAAGCAAAGCTTACAATGCACAACTAGGTCTATGTCATGCATCCAGTTTCTTAAAAAACAGATACCTGACTTACCCTCCACTCAACTCCCAGGGAATCATATACAACTATTTAATTTATTTAATATATTTCAAAATATAAAATAGATTAACTTTTTTTTTTTTCATTCAGAAAAAACGGCCACAAAGATGATCCAGGGGCTGGAGCACCTCTGCTATGAGGACAGGCTGAGGGAGCTGGGATTGTTCAGCCTGGGGAAGAGAAGACTCCGGAGGGTACCTTATAACTGCCTTCCAGTACCTGAAGGGAACCTACAGGAAGGCTGAAGAGGGGCTTTTTACAAGAGTGTCCAGTGACAGGACAAGGGGAAATGGATTTAAATTGAAGGAGAAGAGGTTTAGATTGGTTCTTAGGAAGAAATTCTTCAGTATGAGGGTGGAAAGACTCTGTAATGGATTGCCCAGAGAGATTGCAGATGCCCCTCCCTGGAGCTGTTCAAGGCCAGATTGGATGAGGCCTTGAGCAACCTGGTCTAGTTAAGGGCAACCCTGCCCATGACAGGCAGGGTGGGGTAGGTGATCTCTAAGGTCCCTTCCAACCTACGACATTCTATGGTTCTAATATTCTATGAAACAATGAAATCAGTCTAGAAATAGCCCTTGGGCATCATTAACATCTGAAAATCTGATTAGTACTTCCCATTACTAATTTTGCCTCATTGTAGGTCAATTGATGTATACCTGTGTCTCACCTTAAATAACAGTTAGCTTGAGTTTTTGTGGGGAGAAAAAAAGGCATTTCTGTTACACACTGATATAAAAAAATAAAGAGAGATGGTCCAACCTGCTCTCAGATTTGAACGTTCACTCAGAAGAAGTAACTACTAAAGTGCAGATCATTTATGTTAAAAACATAACTACATATAAAAATGTTAACTGAGGCAGTCTCATAAAATGAATCAATTTTGTCTATCCAAAAAAATACCTGCCAAATTATTTATGTATATGCTAATGCATAGCTATTATAAATATCACTGAATATTTCTTTTTAAACAATTCAGCCTTTGAGAGACAAACACTGTTATTAATAAATGAACCAGTCAAATGACTAGGTTTCAAAACAGGCATGATGCCAAAAATATCGCATCTCTAGGAAAATTTTTCATAAATCATTTTTTAGTTGTAATTGTGGCCCCTACTACATACTTTGTAACAGAGAATTAGATAAGATGATGCACAACAGTGCTTTGGCAATTAGAACATTTTGTCTGCCATAAGTATTAAGGTAACTTCTGTCCCTCATATATTAATTTGAACAAAATCCATGATAAGAATCCACTTCCTCAAACTTCAGGTTACCAAAATCTGCTAAAGCAGCCTACAACTCACAGTCTGTCTCACAGTCCAAGTTCCACGACTTGAAGCTCCAAGAGGAGGCTGCAAGGCAGTACCCAGGGTGTCACAGGCACCTCACTTGAAAACAGAGCAGCACGCTTCTGTGCAAACAGAAAGTACACCACAGCGCAGCAAATTGCTTCTTCCAACTGGTAGTTGCTCTTGGTGCCTACTTCATTTCCACTGCTTTGAGCTACACTAAGTCTCACAAAAGGTAACTTTAAGAGTAAGCGACTTGGATTTTACTGCTCTGCATAGACCCTGCTCTCCTCTAAAGCTCAGCCAAATAATTTTATTGGGGTTGTGGTTTTTTAAATCATAATAGAACTCTTTAGCACATTGCAGGAGGGAGGGAGGAGTTGTCTCTTTTCCACTGAACAGCAGCAGGTATTCCCCATGTGCCCCTATTAAACTACCACATTACTCTAGTTCAAGGTTTTAAAATCTTGATGGAGAGAGAATGATTCATATGACAAGTAACAAAGCACAAACCTTTTTCTAAGGACATATTTCAAGCACAAAGTTAGTACTGAGTTAAGGTCTTGACTAGCTCTGCCACCTAACACAATAATAACCCCGTCACTAGTTCTAGTGACTCGCAACCAGAAGAGTCGTCATCAATGGAGTTAAATCCCGCTGGCAGCCAGTCACAAGTGGTGTTCCGCAGGGCTCAGTGTTGGGACCACTTCTGTTCAACATCTTTATTGATGATGTTGATAAGGACACAGAGTGTATCATCAGTAAGTTCACAGATGACACCAAGATGGGTGGAAGTGTTGATCTGCACAAGGATAGGGAGGCTCTACAGAAAGACTTGGATAGATCGGATCAGTGGACCAAGGTTAATGGGATGAGCTTCAACAAGGCCAAGGGCCAGGTCCTGCACTTGGGCCACAACAATGTCACTCAACGCTACAGGCTTGGGGAAGTGTGGCTGGAGAGCTGTCTGGCTGAAAAGGACCTAGTGATTCTAATAGACAAGTGTCTGAACATGAACCAGCAGCGTGTCCAGGTGGCCAAGAAGGCCAATGGCATCCTGACTTGTATTAGAAACAGTGTGACCAGCAGGAGTAGGGAGATGATTGCCCCCCTGTACTCAACACTGGTGAGGCCACATCTTGAGTGTTGTGTCCAGTTTGGGGCACTTCAGTACAAGAGGGATGTAGAGGTGCTGGAGCGAGTACAGAGAAGGGCAACAAAGCTGGTGAAGGGCCTAGAAGATAAATCTTATGAAGGGCTGTTTAGTTTGAAGAGGAGGCTGAGGGGAGACCTCATCACTCTCTACATTTACCTGAAAGGACATTGTAGAGAGGCTGGTGCTGGTCTCTTCTCACAGGTAATTAGCAATGGAACAAGAGGGAATGGCCACAAGCTGCAACGGGGTAGATTTAGGCTGGACGTTAGGAAATTTTTTTTTCACAGAAAGAGTAGTCAGGCACTGGAATAGGCTGCCCAGGGAGGTGGTTGAATCTCCTTCCCTGGATGTGTTTAAATGTCATGTAGATGTAGTGTTGTAGGATATGGTTTAGGTGCGGACTCTGTAGAGTAGGGTTATAGGTTGAACTTGATGATCCCAAGGGTCTTTTGCAACCTGAATGTTTCTGTGATTCTATGATGTCTGTCTACAGCAGTTCTTAAACAAGGGTTACCTGGTTTATAATCCCCAGCAAAATAACTAACTCTTAAAACAATGAAAGTATGAGATAATAAAAACCTGCTGAAGTCTAGGGATGATGTAGATAATTCACCAACATCACCATGTATTATCTCACTGAAATGATAGACTGCTTCTGAACCTGGAGAGTAAACATTGCTGTTCTGTATTTCTAAGGTTGTAGGTGTGACATATAAATTTCCAGACCTGTCATTTCTCCATCAGTTCCTGAAAGTTTGGTTAAAAAACACTAAGCACAGTATTTTTTTAAACCTCAAACTGAAATTGTTTCTCCAGATGTTATTAATCTCCTAAAATTAGATATTACTAGTCTGGAATTAGACACCATTAATAGATATTGGAATTAGATATTTCAAATCTCCTGGAATGGTTTGAATATGCCAGTGGAGCACTGAATACAGAAAACAGTTATGTACCTTATTTAGACTTCCAAAAAAACCTATGCCACCATAGAAACAAAATAAGACATAGGACACAAATCCAAATGCTCTTTTGGATTAAAAACTAGCTTCTTAGAAGACAGAAAGCAAGAACAGGATAAACCAGTCACCTTCACCACTGTAAAAGTTTCAAGAACAATATTTTTCAGGGTTCCACAGGAAAACCTTTCATTAATGATGCCGACAAAAAGAGTGAGTCAAGACTGTCTCAGAATGGCAGAAAGTACTATGGGCAAGAGTAACAAGAGGAGTGCAATGAACTTCAGGGTGATTCACATCAACTAGATCAATTTCTCAATCTGACAAGTGGAAATCAATGAAAACAGGTGAAAAGCATGTGAACCACTGCCTTATATGCTTCCAAATTAACCATACACTCTCAGAATGGGAACCTGAGCACCGTACATGTACAGCTCAGTGAAATGCCTTGCTCAGTGCAGAGCAGGTTTTTCTGACATGACAGCTGATGACTTACACATGGAAGGTGCTAATGACACAAGAACACTAAAGCTGCTCCATGAAACAACAGTGCAGACTTATCTGGAACACTATTACTCCTTTTCTTAAACAGAATGATATTGCAGAACAAAAGCATGGTAAGATCAATTAAGGACATAGATAAGAGAGAAAAAAGAAAATGGGGCTTGCTCATCCCAGAAAAGGAGAGAATAAGAATCTATAAATTAAAAAAAAAAAGTAGGTAAAATTGGAACTTGTTTCAGAGCCCTTACAATGATTTCAGCTGTAAAATCCAAAATCAATATACAGAATGGTCTGAACTCTTATTCTGCCCTAGACTAGAGGAAAGGAGGAGGGGAAACCTTAACAGAAATGCAATCCAACTATTAAGCAACAAAATACACTAATATATTTTTAGAAGGGGTAGTGAGAGTGGATCAAGGTTCATTATTAAATTGTGCCACGCATGCCCAGCTGTGATAGAAACAGCTCATAGGACTGGTAGAAACAAATACTGCAGTAATTTGGGTACAGCGCAGGTGGTGAGACCTTCTGAAGCAACATGGTTTCACTGTGCACAAAGCACACAAGATTCTGACAAACTACTGCCTATCTATTGACAAAGGAGAAATATTTGTTCCTTTCAGGTCTCCAAGATTTTTAATGATAGGTGTGTTTAACGGCCTAGGGAGGAGATCAGCATTTCAAAACTGGATCCAAAATCTGGCAGGTGACTGACTAGGCAGCAGCTTAAAACAAGTATGAAGCTATCAGGAGTCAGCCAGCAGGCAAGAGCTTTTGCAGGGCCGCAGAGACACAGCTCCAGCTAGCTAGGATCTACAGTTCTAAAACTGCCACTAATAGATGGCCCTGACAGGACAGTTTTAAGAACTCAGTAGAGCTCAGTCTTGCATTTAAAAGCATAGTTGTTAGAGTAGTGAGGTTGAGTGGCTTTGGCTGGCTGCCAGATACCCACCCAGCCACTCTGACATTGGCCCCCCTAGGCAGTCCAGCAGGAGAAAGATGAGAAAGCTCATGGGGCAAGATAAGAACCGGAAGATCACTTACAAATCGTCATCAGAGACAAAATAGGTTCAAACTGGGGAAAATGCATTTAATTTATTGCCAATTATAATAGTGTTGGATGGTAAGAAACAAAGAAAAACAACTCTGCCCTCTCCTTCTTTCCCTTCACTCCTACATTCCCAACTCCTCCACCTCGCCCAACAGTGTAGGGGCTGGGGAACAGGGGTAGCGGTCAGTCCACAACACGTCCTCTGTGCCACTCCTTTCTCCTCAGACCTTTCCACCTCTCCAACGTGGTCCCACTTCCCATGAGCTGCAGGCCTTGACAAACTGCTCCAGCGTGGGTCCACTTCACAAGCCACAGTCCTTGAGGAACAGACTGCTCCAGCATGGGTCCTCCGTGGGCTACAGTTCCTGCCAGGAGAACCTGTTGCTGCATGTGCTCCTCTCCATGGGCTACTTGCTCCACCATGAGGTGCTACAGAGTGAGTATCTGCTCCAGCATGGTCCTCTCTGTGGGCTAGAGGGGCCTGGAACATCACTTCTCCTCCTTCTCTGACTAAATGTCATGGGTTTGAGTCTGGCAGGGATTTTTGGTAGCGGGGAGGGGAGGCCTGGGGGTGAAAGTTGTGAAATGTCCAGAGCCTCCCCCAGACCCAGGTGAAAGTCTGTGGATCAACATATTTAAGAGGGGAAACCTGTTGGGCGAGGCTCTCTTTTTGTCTATCTCTTTGTGTTCTGTCTTTCGTGTTGGGGAGGATTATTTCCACTGGGAAGACAGGGAGGCGAAAAGAAAGAGCTGACCGCACAGGAGCGGAGGATGTGCCTGAAGCAGAACCAAGGTTGATCCCACACTGGTGGGACGAACTCACACGGAGGGACAGGGTTGCCTCCTGTGAGACGGACACCATGCAGCAGCAGGGGAAGACTGCGAGGAGCCCTCTTTCCTGAGAGGGAAGGACTGCCATGGACACTGAGTAATGGCTAGACGGACGGCACCCCACACCCCCTGCCCTGCGCCGATGCAGGGAAGATGCAGCCAGGAAGAAGTGGAGGGCGGCTGTATTTAAGATTGTACTTATTTATGTATTCCTCTCACTAGCCTACTCTGATCTAGTGCATAAACAGTGATGGGAATTTAAATTTGTTTCCTCACCAAGTCTACTCCAGTTTTTGCCCATGACCATAAGTGGTGAATGAATCCTCTCTGTCTTAATCTCAGTCCTTGAGCCTTTTTACTTGAATTTTCTTCCTCCACATCCATAGGGGGACGGGCTTGCAGGGAGGAGTGACCGAGCGGCAGCTGTCTTGAACCGTGACACCAAGGTGTCGGCAGAGCTGTTTCTCACACCTTTTTTCTTCTCCCTCACTCCTCACACGCTGCCCCTGTGGCATTTTGCCCCTTCTAAAGTACACTTTGCCTGAGGTGTTGTCGTAGTGGCTTCAGGGGCCCAGACATGCAGGGGGTCAGTTGGAGCCGGCTGGAACCAGCTGTGACCGGCCTGGGGGCAGCTCCAGCCTCCCCTCACAAGGGACCACCCGGCAGCCCCCGCCCCACTGCCCAGGCACCCATGCCCAGAACAAGGAGACATCTCCATGGGTTGCCTGATCTAGTTGAGAGGCGTCCCTGCCCATGACAGGGAGGTTGGCTTAGATGATCTCTAAGGTCCCTTCCAGCCTAGGCCATTCTATGATTCTATGATTCTATGATTCTCTGTTATCTTTCAAGTTCACTCTGCTCTGAATATTTAAAGCCAATAATTACACTGAGGGTTAAAAATGATTTACCTAAATACACGTTAGGCATGTAAAACAGGTGGCTAGTTCATGAGCGATTTGACGAGAGATACAGACAGATAGTCCTCTCAGCTTCTATCGAGTTACCCAGTTTTAGCCAACCAAATCAGAGAATTGGATCCTTAAATTTTCATTCTGGAACTAAATGACTTACCTTTAAGCACATCAAGTCAAACTATGGAAAACAACAACTGCCTCAAGAATTTTCCAGTGTCCGACAGTGAAGTAAAACTCATCTGAAACAATCCCAGCTCTTGAAAGATTGATATCTCTACCGATGACTTAACAACAATTTTAACAGGCTTTCTCACTTAGTATTTCCTTCCTTGCTACCAATCATAACAACCTGAAAGAGATGAATAATAATTCCACACTCAAACATACTGCTTTTCAGTGCATAAATTATTGAGACTGAAACTAGAGCTAAATGAGAAAGATGCACTATCCTACTAAAAATACAACAAATTATACATTAGTGATAGCTCTCCCTACTCCAAATGCAAATAGTTCTTGTACTCTTTTATCCTCTTCGTTTTGGATTCAATAGCAACTGATGTTTGGTGTCAAATTATTTAATATGCACTGTCTGGTATAAAAGACCTATTTTATTGAGACAGCTGGTTGTTTGACAACAAGTATGAGTTCAAGTAACATATGAAAGCTTCAGATTCACATAAGCATTTCCTAACTTTGAAGATCAGGTTCTACTCATGTCTTTATAACTGTAACATTAAAGACTCAGAACTAGAGGTACAAAGGCTGTAGTATCTAAATTTTAGGAGCTGTACCATCCAGTGGACTTCCTACAGAGGGCAGGCAGAAATTCCAGATACCCAGGCACAAGGTACTGAGAAGGAAACTATGTTTGAAACGACGGAAACTGAAATGGGAGACTGAAAATAACTGTGCCATCCAATTCCAGGCCAAAAGAAGTCGGCACCCAGTTCACAGCCATAACTCCCCCCTTCCTCAAGTATATTCACCCACTTGAAGCAAATTGCACTGTGCTTAGGAGCTGTACCTCAATATGAGAATCTTTTCAAGTCTGATTCAAATTAAGCAAGCCAAAACCAGCTTCCCCCTCCCTTGTCCGGAGCCTCCTACCAACAGGTGATTGGATATACTCACACATACCTTCTTGTGGGTTTGCTGCGCTCCGAGCAACAGCAATACCCACTTTCATCACCCACTGCAACCTAGACACAGTCTAAGCAGCTTTGTGGCCCAAGCTGCAGACAATTTTTCACATGCTCAGTAGCAAAATAAATCCAACACATGGGCACGCATTTAAATATTACAAATTATGCCAAAGTTAGGAAGTTGTTGGCTATCAGCTAAGTCAACAAAATGAACTGTGTAGCCTGTTAAACACCCACGAAAAAAGTTTGGATTACTGTAGTCTCCTTCTCAAGAGCACTGTGAATTCACATTTGGGCTACTCTAGCAGTTCTCCTTTAGGGCAGAATATGTCCATTCACCCTAATTTAACTCAAAATTGTTAACCAAATATCAATATTTCTCATATGGTGTAAACATAGTTGTTCATCAAGTAATGGTGGCAGATCAAACTGTTTATACCACCATTAAACATTCTTAAAGCTTATTTACTTAGAATGAAAGGACTACAGACAGAAAATATGGCAGAATTCCAGAATCAGCTTTTCAAGGTGAAGTATGTAACACTGTCACAAAGTAAAAGGTGATTTTAAATATGATTTTTAATTGATTTTATAATAGATCTTACGTATTTGTGTAGTTGATAATATACTGTTGTCCTTGAGGCTTTCAACAACATTTTACTTATTGTCGTGGAAGCAGTGCTAAGCTGCACAGGATCACTTACATCATTTTAGTTAAGACACATTCCAAATCCTCACACAGCCTCTCAGGTTCAACCCTGGTAAGTCCTTGGGATTTATTTTGGGATTTGACCTCCACCTACATGATCCTTGTTACATCACTCCGTAATAGTTGTAGTTCAGCTGTGCATTATGCATGCTGCGTATACTATGTGTGACAGCCTGCAGTCGTGATATATCATCCAAGACAGGCAACAAATAGCTTTCAAAGTCTGGACACTGGATTTTTAAGCAACTCTATGATTCAAAGACAAGGTGTAACTTTTTTCTTCAGTGATTTGGTGGTTCGTAAATTAACCTGCAGATTTAACTCTGACACACTCTTACAGAAATCAGCTTTGTATAAAGGCTACTGGATCAAGCCCAAGGCGTCAAAAAATAATAAGCAGGCTGCACCATCTTACCCTCATGAATCATTCATTATGCATAACAGTTTAAATTAACATTTTGTAAATTCTGTGGCCCTCTCTTAAAAGTACACATTTCAACACCATATTGCATTTTCCATAGTCCGTGGGCACTGATACCTCCTGAAAAGGCACATAATTTATATGCATAGCCTAGAAAGCTCAGCACTAAAGATTAGACAAATGCGCTACCTCTCACAGGTACTCATGGATGTACATATACTACACACGACACTGCATATTCATATATGTACAGCTTTAGAATGAAATGCATATGATTATCCTTGATCTGTTTGATGGTTATGTCCCTGGCACCTTGTAGTAGCAAAATAATCTTTTAAATAAACCGAATTATTTGGACTGAGTTTTCTTTCTGTATCTATGAATTATTAGTAATACAGTTCAATTTTCTCAGGTTTACAAAGTTTTTTTTGCAGACCATTTACTAGGAATGTATTTTTAAAACAGGAAACTGTTCAGGAGAAACTAGCTATATATATTGAACATAACATTGTAAACTAAATCATTACAAATTACAGGTGACTGGACAACCAAGTCATATCATGTTGTTTCTGCTGCTCATATGGGTTAACATGACGCAGGTATCCACATTTCTATACAGCAAGTAAGTTTTGTGCAAGGCTTCTGTCTAAAATTCACCAGTTCTGCCAACATCTCTGTCAGTGCATTCATTCACCAAGGTAACTCCTAAAAGTGAACATAACAAGGGCATGAATACAGCTAAAGCACAGCAGGTTTAAACTTCCGAGCAAGTATCATATATATATATTTTTACATACATGTGAATGTTAGCCATTCAAATTCACTCCCTGCCCACTTTATGTAAACTGTCACACATCTGGCCAGGGAAGGAAAACACGAGAGGTAATTTGTGTCACGTTTTCACTTGCAGTAACAAGGCATTAAACCGAAGAGGATTTAAGAGATGCTAATGAGAAGAGATGGCAACAGTGGAGAAGGCTGCAGGGTAACGTGCCGGACCGAAATGACAGAGCTTGGCTGCAAATTGGATGACAAAGGCTGGGACGTGCAGAGGTATACAGAAAGCAAAGCTGAGAGATGCTGACACGGAAGGAGGGTGTATAATTTTTGAAAGCTGATGTGCTCGTCCCTCGAGTCGTTCACTGCTTGTTTACCGTGATTACCCAGGCTGATTAGACATCCTGACAGACCCAGCGTCATCTGCACTGTGTATTTTTCTAATCAGATGGTTTTATTACGTATACTCAAAGAAAACAACATAAAAAAAAATCAGAGAGAAAAAAATAACTGCCAACTGAAGGCAAAGTTACGCTATTTCAAAAACTGTAACATCAGAAACTACAATTTATTCAGCTGTAGCAATGAAAATTACAGATTTTAAATACAACAGTCAGTCCTCTTACTACTTGCTTTGAATGTAACAACTGAATCTGGAAAACAAAACATAGTAAAAAGTGTCCACTACTAACTAGTATCAATATTTACATCCACCATAATTTCTCCAGTAACGCTCATGTCATTTTTTTCTTGTCTTCTTTTGGCTTTTTCCTCTTAGTGAGTGGACCATGCATTAGAGAAAAACACTGGCAACAGTCATTATTGTATCTTGCACATTCCCAGGCACGCCGTGGCTCTGTTTACACCACGCGTGTTTTGCAAAAGGTGTCATGTGGCTGAAACCGAGGTCAATTTAGCAGGAGCACCAGGAATCCCAGGAAAGTGATTTCCTTTCACTGCGCTTGCAGTATTTCCTTGCGTTTTCTCCGGATAGGGTCAGACCAGCCCATTCTGGTACCACAGGCACCAGACAGACACCAGAGAAGTTAAGAGACAAAGTGGTGAAGCCAAAGCCTCACTCCGCAGGAGCGAGGTAACTCCCCTCAGCCCCACTTCTCTATGGATTTGCGTCCTGAATCCAGTTTAATCGTGGATATGGGGATCTCTGTGTCAGTTAATCAAATTAACCCTTATTTTTTTACCAAAAAAAAATTAAAATTAAAATTAAAAGAACTTGTAAGTTACGTTTCCATTCCGCGCTTTAAAGTTTGGGATTGAAGTCAGAGGCAGGACCATGATCCCGCTCGCACGGGCATAACAGAAACTGGCTTAGAGCCTCCTCCTTCGGACTCACCTTTCCACGCTTCCCTCCGCAGCGTCCGAATTCAGAAACCCTTGTCCGTCTGTCCGTCCG
>NW_009693943.1:8995-16809 GCF_000703405.1 Apaloderma vittatum | reverse complement strand
CCAAAATCCGACTGAGCCAACCCAATACACATGGCAAAGATACAGATCAGATACGTGTTTCTGGATGAACCTGAGATTCTGAAAATACGGTCATTCAAGGTGAGGTTCTCCAGAGGAAGTATAAAACCTATTGTGAAAAACTTTTTGCAGGGGTGGTTACTTACTGTTGAAGTATGAACTGTAGCAACGTTCTAGCAATAATACTTATTAATAGAAGAAAACCAGCTTACAACTGATAAACTGTGAAGTGCAAAGTGCTCTTGTTAAGCAGTTACTTCTGATGACAGTTTTCTTAACTTATAAATCACTGAAGCCAGAACTTCCTATTTTTTTTTTAAAAAATACTGTCAATACTGTTCATCTGCCATGCTGTTCAAGTCTATGAGTTCACTACAAAACTGTAGCTCTAGAGCTAATAAAAATAAACAATCATAGAATCATAGAATCATAGAATGGCCTAAGCTGGAAGGGACCTTAATCCAGCCTCCCTGCCGCCAGGGACGCCACCTCTTGACTAGATCAGGCAACACATGGGGACCGAAGGGAGAACTAGACATGAAATACAGAAAATATCTGGAAGTATATTAGTACAAGTGGGTGGAAGAAGACAATTTTTTGTTAAGAAAGTAGTTCTCAACAGCGCAAGTATTTGAATTCATGACTTCTGACTTTCAGCAAAATATGTAGAGGTGAAATGACACATTTTACTTTTTACCTGCTGTCATGGGAAGGATGGAGAACAGCAAGGAAGTCAGCAAAAAGTGGGCTAATTAGACAAGCTTTTCCAGCGGTGCAAATAATGAAGTTGAAATTAAGCCTAGACACAAAAATCTGTAAAATGTGGAAAAAAACCAAGACAGCTGTTAAAAGACACATACAATTTTTTCTTCAGCCTAAGTCCCTTCTGGCTGAAGATGACAGTACCGACTAGGTAATGTCAGTGAGTCAAACGGATAAAACTTTTACAGTGTTAGAAGGAGTGCCAGCATATAATATTTCTAAACAGCAAGGTTCTGAGTCTAATGGAAGGCAATAGGAGTCCTTTGGAGAACTTTGAACTCTCTTCAGATGCTACAGCTGTTTTATGTATTTCTGCTTTGCATAATTCAGACGCGTATAGTGCATAATTCAGACATGTATAGTGTGGCAGAACACAAATTTTAGTTATTGCTATTGTTCCTAGTGAGGTTCATCAGCTTGTCAGCATTAACATAGTCAAAATTGCAAATGATATATAAAGATTTGTGAATCATGCACACACTGACAAGCGATAAAAACAACAAAGCAGTACTCATATGTAAACTTAATCTGTCTTTATTAAATAGGGCTTAAAGTGCTTCCATGAAACAAAAATGCATCTTCTAATGATATTTCTTTAAGTTCAGATCATAAAAATACATAGTTGCCTTCTGATGTCACTGGAAAGTTAGGTTTATAAATAACTTCATGGATATGACCTCTGGTGCCAAAGAATTTTAGCTGTGGATCAGGAACCTGTTATCAGGACTTTGCATTCTGCACAACAGTTGGCCAACAATATGTGAGCAAATAAAAAGGAGCTGACAGCTCAGAGCAGTAAATCAAAGGAGGAAGACTGCAGACAACATAACAGACTGAGATCTAGACTATTGTTGGTTCAATATTTATGTTGAATGTTGGCCGTAGGTTATCTTTTGAGGTATAATGGCAAACAAAATGTTTAAGATCAGCTTTCTGTGTTTATATGCGGCTTCTTTGCCCAGAACAAACATGATGGCACAGAGTAAGCTATGAAGGCTTCATTGGCCTTTCCAAGTGGGGAATTAACCCCCTGTAATGGGAGATGGTGTGAGTAGTGAAGAACAGCTTCTCTTTGATATAAGAGGGTAGAGAAAAAAAAGGGATGGCAAGGAAAGAACCGTAGACTAGGAAAACTAATGTCTAACTAAATTTAAGCTGCAGAAGTCTGTATTATCAAGGCTAGAGAATAAAGTGCTACAATGGAAGTGGTGCAAGATGAGAGCCTCCACCGGCCTGATGGTTAGAGAAGAGCTTCTAGGAGATTCTGTAAGTGTAATAATTTTGTCTGAAATTTATTAGCAGGGTGACAGGGTACTTCTGCAGGAATCTCTATCATAAAGTGTGCTTAAAAATTACCTAGAAATGCAGATGAGTAGTAAGATGACAATTATTTGCTTATGCCAGTAATTTACTATGGGCACCTTCCTTTTAAGGGATTCCTGCAGAAGATGTAAGGAAGGATATGATAGATGTGTAAAAAAAAGTAAAAAATCACTAGCGGCTTGGAAAAGGACTGATTGTGTTGGATGGGGCTGTAATAAAGTATTAGGGCATAACAGAAAGCTAGAGAGTGGCAAGTTCAAGGCAAGAAGAAGGTAGTAAATCTTCAGGCAACATACAGTTAAGCTGTAGTAACTCTTGCCTTCACAATGTCCTGTGGGTAAAGGCTACATAGGAAGCAAGACTATTATATGCCACAGAAATCCTCTGAGGGCAACTAAATACATGAAATACTTCCTTAAGCTGCAAATGCATGAAGTGGTCAGAGGAAAAGTTAAAATATGCTTCTTTATTCTTTAGTATTCTTTATTCTATTTACTTATTTATTATTTGTGTTCAGATGTTGTTAGAGACGAGGCACAGGATTTCATGAACTTCTGGTATGGATTCCTTTAGCATTTTGATGTGGAAAGACAACAGATTTGAAGTAATGGGATCCTCTTGAAGTCCATTTGGGAAGATGAATGTGAATGAGAAAATCCTCCAAAGATCACATGAAAGAAATAGGCAATAAGAACAGCCAAAAATCAAGGTAGGAAAATATTTCAAAGACGATGAGCACAGTTGTCATCTATGCTAAAGCTGAAGAAACAAGGATATTATGAGGCATCAGCAGAGATTTTAAGAGTGTTTTTAGTTGAGTGACCCATAGGTCTAAAATTGTATTTCTTGAATACAGTTTCCTATTCAGAACAAAATATCTAGGAGCATGCATCCTAGGAGGCACATTGATTAGGCACAAGATTAGGTTATTTTTCAAAGTTAACATTCTTCACCACACAGACACAAAATAATTTATACCATGTCAGAGATGATGTGGTCATCTCATCCTTTGCATGAAGTCAGAGACAGTCATTAGGCAGAAGTGTCAAACAATAACATTAACTGATGCTGTGGGCACTATAATTATTTATAGCGTGTTTTAAAGAAAATATACTGTATATACCTAAAAAGATTATATTAATACTGACTAATTGGAAGCATTAGGCACTCATATTGAAGAGATGGGTACTGCAACTGATTAGAACAAGCAGAAAAATAAAGCCCTTGAGTTACTTGCATCTATCAAAACATACCTTGAATCTTCTCCAAATTCTTACAAAAACTATTCCAAGAGGTGCCAAGGATTTCACAGTGAGGACTGCATCATAGAACAGTTTTGGCTGGAAGATACCTTTAAGATCATTGAGTCCAACCTTTTCCTAGACCTATCCACACTACTAAAATATGTCTTTCAAGGCAACATCTACCCTTTTCCTAAACACCTCCAGTGATTGTGACTCAACCATCAATCTGGGCAGGCTGTTTCAATGCCTGACAACCCTTTCAGTAAAGAAATTCTTCCTAATATCCAACCTGAACCTCCCCTGGTGCAATCTAAGGCCATTTCCCCTTGTCCTATCACTCACCACTAAGGAGAACAGACCAACCCCTGCATCGCTACAGCCTCCTTTCAAGTAGTTGTAGAGAGTGATATGGTCTACCCTCAATCTGTTCTCTAGACTAAACAGCCTAAGATCCCTCAGCTGTTCCTCGTAGGACACATGTTCCAAATCCTTTACCAGCTTGGCAGCCCGCCCCTGTACCCTCTCCAGAACCCCAATGTCTCTCTTGTAGTGAGGGGCCCAAAACTAGATGCAGTACTCGAGATGGAGCCTCACTAAAGCTGAGTAGAGAGAGTAATTTGAGAAAGGCAGATTTCTTTGCTTTCTTTGTATTTTTTTTTTCAGAATTCTATAAATGCATTATTTCAGAAGAAAAGCTTCCCCATCCCTCCTCTTTATTTTAATAACTTGTGGGAAGTCAGGAAAAATCAGCTTTAGTGTTGATGGTTTCCTAATGCTATGAAGTTACTAAAAGAGTTTCCCAATTTTCTTGTAAGTGTAACCTATTTTTCACTCTGCTTTTTATCAGATGATGAAACTAAGATTGAAATTAGAAGACAGTACATACTACTGAGTTTTGAGAAGTTTTTAATGTCTGTGCCATTATTTAGAAGTAAGTTACCTGTCATATTGCCAACTCAGGATTGTAGCTGTGTGCTCTTAAAGTCAGGCCATTAGTTTGCACCAAGATAATCTATTTATCTATTATCTATATTTATCTAATCTATTTTATTACTTAAATTGACCTACATGACTTCCTGAGGTGCCTTCCAGATTTATCCACTGATTTTTGATCACTTACTGTGATTTTACCCAAATATTGCTGGAATTTTCCATAGAGTATCCCACTAAATTAGAGTAATGTTATCTCGTTTTAACAGAGAAGCATCTGAGGCATGAAGCAGATTCAGTTCTGTCATAGGCAAAACCTAGAAATCAGTTTCTTTATTGTCTACAGTGGAAAGTTACTTCAGTGAGTCAGAGTGTGAATTAATATCTTGTTGGCTATTTCCCTGAGGATGCTACTGCTTATGGTGTCCTACACATCCTATCTTCCACTACACTTTGCTGCCCCAGAACTCATGCACATCCAACCCCTCCATAGTCTAGTTCCTTTACTGCAGGAGCCCAGCATATCAAGCTAATCTCTTAGCTGCTGATTTAACTTAATGCTCAATCATCATGAAACTTTTTATGTTTTCAGGGTTTGACAACAGGCAAGAGTCTGACAGTTACCTGCCATCAGCAAGAGATTTATCCAGCTCATTTTAATTCACAGACAAATGTCTCTCAAAGGCCTGCGAATATCCACATATGGCACTACAGTCAAGCAGCTAGTGATCTGTAAATCAGTTCCCAATATTTGTAGTGTTTCAATGTAAACTAACTTTTTGCCTCCTGAATGTGTGTGCAGGATTCTGTCCTCTAGACTTCATCTCCTACAACATGCGTGTGGCTGCTACCTATGTATAGGGCAATGTGGGTTGAAAACATACGAAGTCTTTTATTATAATATAAATAAGCTCAACTGGAGATAGATTTTTGAGAGTCTAATTTCTTCATTTTGCCAAAAGTCTAGTTTGTCACACAGAAGAGATCTTTCCACGACATTACAAATGGTCACAGAATGAAAAATAGCACTGACTATTTTTCCAAAAATCAAAAAGTGAAGTATACTGAAAAAAAAAATACAGTGTTTTACTGAAAATATTTTTCCATGGCACATATTTTTGCCAGCTGATCTCCTCCCACTCCACACCCACTTTCTGGCAGTCAGCAGTCCAAAGCACTTAGGAGAGCAACAGTGGTTTTTTACAGACAATTCCCTAGCAAATTACCCTTAAAAAATATTTTGAAAACAACAAAGAATATTTGAAATGAACCAAACAGGTAACCCCCTCCCAACAAGCCCCCTTGCCTCTCTTACTACTGCTTCCATTAGTCTGATAGCATCAAAATTTAAGATCAAAAGAAACAACTAATCAAATTAATGGCAGTAGATGAGAGACATGGGAGCTTTTGAGTCCAAGTACAATGAAGAATTATCTCATGTGAGCAATTGGCTGTCACATTATTCCTATGACAGCCTTTATGTGGAATTTTTTCCCCTATTATCAGAAAGTTTTCTTATAGTTCATTTTTTTTTCTTTCAAATTTCTTCCTACAATATAGAGGCGAGCTCTCAGTTTCAAAGGGGAAACTGACAGTTTCCGTTTCTCAGGACACGGTTTATGTTTGATATCATTTACAGGGATATTTTGAAAGTGAAAAAAAGTAGAAATCTTCAGGTATTTATCAGGGTTAGGTACTTCCAAACTGTCAAAAAACCTGGTGTGTCCGACTGGGGTTTGGGATTTTTGAAAGCAGCTGCATCTAGAAGAGGCCAGGTCTGTTAGAAAAGCATGGAAATAGCCTATCCCACAGAGGGAAAAGGGTTTTGGGAAGGGACTTGGCAGAGCTCATAGACAGAGCTTTAAACTAGGTATGGAAGGGGTTGGGGGTGAAATCGGAATCGCTCAGAAGGAACCAGAATGTGGTGTGCCAGTGTTTGTGGGGGAGGAATGTACTGGCAGGATCATGCAATCTTGTGAATTGGCAAGGTATCAGAATGTCATACCAGGTTGCAGGCAGAGCAACCTGAGGTTGTTGAGAGGTTGGTTACTGTGGAAGCACCTGAGTATCATCAGGGGGCTCCGGGTACCTCATCAGGGGCCCAACTCAAATGCCTGCAGCTTGGGCAATAAACAAGAGGAGCTGGAGATGCTTGTGAGCCTGCAGCACTATGACCTGATCGACATCACAGAGACATGGTGGAATGACTCCTGTAATTGGTGGGTTGGACTAGAAGGGTATAAACTGTTCAGGAAGGACAGGCAGAGGAAACGAGGAGGTGGTATTGCCCGCTATGTCAATGAACAGCTAGAATGCATGGAGCTCCACCTGGCAACTGATGACGAAAGAAATGAGTGCCTGTGGACTAGGGTCAAAGGAAGGGTAGGAGACTTTACAGTGGGGGTGCTACAGACCACACAATCAGGACGACCAAGCGGGTGAGGCCTTACATAGGCAAATATGAGTTGCTGCTCGTTCACAAGCCCTGGTCCTCATGGGGGATTTTAATCACCCCAATATCAGTTGGAAAAAAAACATGGCAGGGAACAAGCAATCCAGGAGATTCCTGGTATCCATTAATGATAACTTCCTTATCCAAGTGACAGAGGAACCAACGAGGAGAGGTGCCATGTTAGACCTCATTCTTGGCAATAGGGAAGGGCTGGTGGGTAATGTTAAACTCGTGGGTAGCCTTGGCTGCAGTGACCATGAGATAGTGGAGTTTGAGATCCTAAGGGCAGCTAAGAAGGGGAAGCTCAGCAACTCAGCAAGCTTGATACCCTTGATTTCAGAAGAGCTGACTTTCACCTCTTCAGGAACCTCCTTGGTACTGTGACATGGCATAAAGCCCTGGAGGGACTGGGAGCCCAAGATAACTGGTTGACTTTCAAGGATCATCTCCTCCAAGCTCAAAGGCATTGCATCCCTAGAAGGAAGAAATCAGGAAAAAAACCCTGAGATACCTATATGGATAAACAAAGAACTTGCTAAAATCAAATACAAAAGGGGAACACACAAAGCGTGGAAGCAGGGACTGGTAATATGGGATGATTACAAGGAAGTTGCTCGTGTAATCGGAGACCAGGTTAGAAAAGCTAAGGCCCGGACAGAGTCAAATCTGGCCAGTAATATTAGAAATAATCGAAAAAGGATTTTACATGTACACGAGAGAAAAAAGAAAAATGAGAGAGACTGTGGGGCCTCTCCGGAAGGGTACAGGTGACCTGGTTACTAAGGACATGGAGAAGGCCGAAATATTCAACAACTTTATTGCCTCAGTCTTCACTGGCAACCACTTGAACCATACCATCCAGATCACAGAGACATTGGCTGGGTCTGGGAGAGTGAAGAACCAACCAGGGTAGAAGCAGAACAGGTCCAGGAACACCTGGAGAACCTGAAGGTGCACAAGTCCATGGGACCTGATGAGATACATCCACGGGTCCTGAAGGAACTGGTGGCTGAAGTTGCTAGGCCACTGGCCATCGTATTTGAGAGGTCCTGGCAGTCTGGTGAGGTTCCCACAGATTGGAAAAG
>NW_009693943.1:0-8081 GCF_000703405.1 Apaloderma vittatum | reverse complement strand
GAAGTGTTCAAGGCCAAGTTGGATGGAGCCTTGAGTAGCCCGATCTAGTTGAGAGGCGTCCCTGTCCATGACAGGGAGGTTGGACTAGATGATCTCTAAGGTCCCTTCTAGCATAGGCCATTCTATGATTCTATGAATTTTAACTCCCACTTGGTCTTACTATTCTCTGTTCCTGGTGGCAGATGGCTATAGAGCAGGCTGTGACTGCTGAAGTGCTTAATTTTTGTTGTATAAATTCCAGTCCTGAATCTCTTGTCTCTTCTGCCTTATTTTCTTTGGAAATTACTATTTCATACATTTTTCCTACTCAAACCTCAGTTAGCTGAACAGAACTGCCTGCTGCAAATTTGAATTAGTGTTTAAAGAATGCTCTACCACAGCAATCATCTAGAGTCCTGTGTGAATAGAGTAGAACAGGAAAAGAATCATGACAACTTTTTTAGGGCAAAAGTACCTCTGATGTGCATATGTCACATTGTGCTCCTTCAGAACAGGTGAGAGGAAGAGTTTGAATGCCAAAGCAAAATAGACTAAATGTGGCTTTACCTTTCCACATAGACAGAGTCCACTGAAGCAAGTCAAAAGCACAGTCACTTATGCTTGACTGTTCCTTAATTTGACTTAATCTAACAGAAATATTTCTTGCCTGTTTGTGTGGTCATGGCAGCATAGGAGGGGGGGAAACTGTGGCTGGGATCAAGTTCAACTATTATAAATGCTGAGTATGTAAATAGACTATATTTTTGACTATAAATGGGAAGCTGAAAGGATACCAATGAGGTTCAGGCTCAGAACAGTGGCTTGGCAGAAAGCCAGTCTTAAGACTCCACGATAAACTTCCTGTGTTAAACCAATGCTCTCTTTGGGTTTCTTTTCCCTATGTATGTAAGAAGCGATCAGATTTTGTTTATTTTAAGAAAGTATGATCACTGCATTATTCAAAGGCCTTTGTTTATCAGATATTGTAGACACACTTCATAGGTTTGAAACGGTTAGGCTCAGGGATAAATCTAAGGGAGATAAAATTGATAGCATATTAATTAGCACTTCAGAAAACACAGCTATATCATACAGATATTCCCAAAGTGTAAAGTATAATTGGGAGGAACAGGGATGACAGAATAGAAAGCAGAGATTCCAGCTTTCCTCATGTCTGGCATCAGATTCAGTTTGAATTAATCCATCAGGCAAATGTATCTTGCATGGTGATACTTTTGACTCATGAGTAAACAAACAATTTTTCAGCCACTGTTTTTGAAACACTAACAAGATGGACATCTGTTCTTTTATCTACTTTCATCTTTTTTGTTGTCATTGTATCACCATTCTTTTTCTCCTGTAGAACTTTGGTGAAATATCTTAAGCTTTTTATAGTGAATACTTGTTGGCATAATGAGATATTGCAGAGAGAGAACTATCTTCAGGTCTGACTGGTTTCAGGCATGAAACTAATGTGGGAAAATGGCTTTTCAAGAGGTAGTTATGCCAGACATAAGCCATAAAATACTATTTAGTAAGTGGGCAAACTGGCTGTATCTCATACTGTACAACTGTCCATGCTGTGAGCGTATGTAAACAGAAAAGCACCCAGCAGTCATGGCTTCAGTATGGTGTACACCAGGAATATTATTCCTGGAATAAGTGACTGAAGTTCTTAGAAATCTGTGCTTCTGGGCATATTTTTCCCCTGTGCTACACATAATGTGATATCCTACATCTGGAAATAGACAGGTCACTATTTGAATTTGGTGTCCCAAAATACAAAGATCTGGGAAAGAAGAGATGATGACTCCCTCAGAAACCTCTGTAGGAAAACACATTTCCAGAAAAAAAACATAAATAAAATTGAAAACACAGTTTGCAGTCATCTAAGAAGCATTTGGTACAATAAAAGGAAAATCAAGCAAACAAATCTTCAGCAGCTGATAAATGAGTCAGAAGTCAGTGATCTCTTGTTACAAAAATAAGGGTCATACTAGGCCAACAGTGGCTTGTTTTTGATACATGAGTCTGAGACTTGACCTTGCACTAAAGAGTCAGTAGCTGCACATATAAAGGCTCATGTTCTCTGGGATAGAACCCTGGTAACCTTGTTTATAGTGATTAAAACAGCAAGTGCCAGCAGGCACTAGTGAAATCATGACCAAACCATTTACAGTGATCAGAAGAACTAACTAAGAAGAAGTTTCTGCTCTTTTGGAAAGGATGAGGAAAACTTATTAGACTGTAGAGGGAATAATGTATTTTCCACCTTTAATTTGTGGTACCTCCAGTAAAATAGTAAACCAAAACCTACCAGTCGAAGAGAATAAATGTATAAATATAGTACAGCATTTCCACTCTAAATAAGTGAAAATACGCGCTGAAGTTAATATAAGTTGCTGTTGTCTTCCTCTCTTCCCTGTTGACAGTGAAGAGTGTATCATATTTCTTTTTTTACTAGTGTATGAAGCATCTTGCTATAAATCTCAACTGAGGGGATGTTTATTGTCTCCTTCCCAAATTCTAGAAAGTGAAAGCCTTTTACTTGTTGGCTTTTACTCTTTCTTTCCAATTGTTCAACAAATTACTTTTTCAGCTGAGATATATAGTGTGACTGTCGTCCTGTACTGTCACGTGAAAGAAAGTGGGTATCTCCAAAACTGCATATTGTTTATTGCTGGTGCTTCACATGTCCTCTACCAAACACATCTAATACAGATGTAGCAGCTTTTATGCTAAACTCTTGTTGTATTGTTACCTTGTTTTCTGAACTCAGTCACATTTCTTTGTTTTAGCCTATCTGCCTGCCTGACAAGGCAATCACAAAGCTCCTGAGTCTGGGACTGGTGTGTCTGTACTTGTCTGTGTGACGCCTAGAACATTCCATTTGTTATTTTTGACCAGAGACTTAAGAAATTATTTTCACGTAATTAAGCTCTGTGTTTTTCTGTGTTCTATTTCGTTTATTTTTCCTCATCACTTCCCTTTCAGGTTTTTTTCTTCCCAATTCAGACTGCTTCATCTTCCTTTTCCAGAAGAATTAGTTTATGTTTCCACATAATTAGATTATTTTGTGTCCATTTTTACCACATGTATTTTCCTCATTCAGATTTTGCAACACTTGCCTGACTGCAAAACAGCTTCATTTAAGAATATAATAGTTAACTCTTCCTTCTGTTTATTACAGAACAAATGCAATAGGGCTGGCTAGTAGCTAACTGTATATTGTAGTTTCGTCTACAAATCAAGGGCTTTCTTGTTTTGCTTCAGTTTGTTTCAGTCAGTTTATAATGTATTTGATAGTTAGTATTTATATCTAAGCCAATCTGAATTAGCTGTATAAGTTACAGAGTGTGATCTTCCCTCAGATACTTAATTTTAAAAGAAGATCAGATATTCTTTGTTCACCACTTTTTTTTCTCTAGAGTCTTATATTCTTGCTGATCATAACTTTTGAACCTGGTTGTCAGAAGCCTGGAAGACAATAGTGTCACATGAGGCATTCTTCTTTTAATCTGAACAAGCGGAAATATAATTTCACATACATCTCTATGGAGCATGGGTATAAAAGTATCACTTCCCTTTCCACTATGAGTTCCCCAGTTAGACTTAATCATAGAAAGCATTGTGTCGGAAGGAATCTTTAGGGCTCATCTAGTCCAACCCTCCTGCACTGAGCAGGGACATCTTTAACCAGATCAGGTTGCTCAGAGCCCCACCAAGCCTGACCCTGAATGCCTTCAGGGATGGGGTCTCTACCACCTCTCTGGACAACCTGTTTCAGTGTTTCACCACCCTCACAGTAAAGAATTTCTTCCAACTCTACCCTGTTCTAGTTTAAAACCATCACTCCTAGTCCTATAGCTACACACCCCTGTAAACAGTCCCTCCCCAGCTTTCTTATAAGCCCCCTTCAGGTATTGGAAGCCTCCTATAGGTCCTCCCTGGAGCCTTCTCTTCTCCGGGCTGAACAACTCCAACTGTCGCAGCCTGTCCTTGTAGGTGAGGTGCTCCAGCCCCCTGATCATCTTCATGTCCCTCCTCTGGACCCGCTCCAATAGATCCATGTCCTTGCGTTAAGGGCTCCAGAACTGGACACAGTACTCCAGGTGAGGTCTCACCAAAGCCGAGCAGAGTAGGGTAGAGAGACAGAATCACCTCTCTTAATCTGCTGGCCATACCTCTTCTGATGCAGCCCAGGATGTGATTTGCCTTCTGGGCTGGGAGTGTGCGTTGTTGACTCATGTTCAGTTTTCAGTCCACCAGTACCTCCAAGTCCTCTTCTCCAGGGCTGCTTTCAATCCCCAGCTTGTATTGATTATGAAGATTGCCCTGACCCAGGTGCAGAACCTTGCATTTGGCCTTGCTAAACCTCATGAGGTTCACATGAGCCCACTTTCCAACCTGTCCAGGTCACTCTGGAGGACATCCCATCCCTCTGGCATGTGTCTAGTTACATACAGATTCTAGGACTGAAATTTTAATAAATAACCATTTTATTAGACCTTCAATCCTCCCAAGAGATATTTGTGGTGGTTTGACATTGGCTGGCTGCCAAAACCCCACCCAGCTGCTCTTTTGCTCACCCTCCTCGACAGTACAGGGGAGAAGTAAGTTGAAAAATCTTGTGGGTTGAGGCAAAAAGACAGGGAGGTGACATACCAAATGCCATCATGGGCAAAGCAGACTTGACTTGGAAAAATATATTTAAGGCTTGTTTTTCCCTCACTTCTCACCATTTTGCCCTTTCTCAGCTGCGCTTTCCATGAGGCCAAGCCCACCCGTGGCTGAGGGGCTGGGCTGTGCCTGGCGGTGAGGCCACTGGGGCCAGTGGACAGCCCCAGCCTCTCCTCTCCTCACAGATACCACACCTGGGCACTTGTACCCAGTAAAACACTGCAAGCAGATTTGTTTGTATTTCCTCTTAAACAATACAAAGCAAAACCAAGTGTGTATTTGTCATGTAAATTACAGCTTAGCACTAATATAGCTGACTTGGCTCATTTGACGCTAACTCGAAATATTATAAAAAGCCTCACTGTGGCAAATAAACTTCTATGTAAGTGAATTAGCGTTGGTACCTATGCTGTCTTCTTCAAAGTTGCATCAGATGATTCATATTATACTGTGGCCTTCAGTACAGATGTATTTTTGACTCACTGAGATGGAATAACTGCGTGATGTCTGATCAGTTTCTTTTTTACTATGAAATCTTGGCAGGATAAGACACAAGTGAGGTTAGTGTAGACAAAGATGTGAACTGAAGCTGATACTAGAGCTTCATCTCAATTTGAAGAGGAGCTAGGCATCAAGCTTTATTTGAAGGTCAGGCCCTTTAAAGCAATGTTAAGTAGCTTGAAGTAGTTCCTTCATGTTCCTTCATGAAGTTCCAGAGTAATGAAGTACGTATTTCTTGCTTGCCTCTGGTGAGTCTTTCTACATTATTATTAATTTCCTTTCACCTATGGGGAAATATTATCTGTTTTATAATGAACAGATTCAGTAGTGCATGGTTTCAGGGATGCCAAAGCCTTAACTTCCTGCTTACATCACATTGATACCTACTTTTGTTCCCCTAGGGTGTGCTGATGACTCTGACTGCCAAAAATTATGTATATCTAGAGAGAAAAGTATATTTCCTCATGACTGCAGCTTTGTAGACATAGCAATAACACATATTTAAAACTTATTCTGCAGCAACACACTCAATCCTGTGAAGTTTAAAAAGCCTGACTTTCCCCAAGAGAAGAAATCAACATATTCACTAGCAGGCTTTGAAGGACAAGGAAAATGCTGAATTGTAGATTAATGTCACTGTTAGATGTAAAAATGCTGCTACAGCTTTTTTTTTTAAATTCTCAAAATGACCCATTTCATTGTATTGAGTCTGAAATTATTTTACAGTGTCAGTAATTAGAGCTTTTGTCCAGAAGTCTCTGTCTACTGTTGCTGGATTTCAAGTACAACAAGAGGCATGGTAATACCAAGGAGCAGAGACAGTTACGATACTAGACATGCTTTTATTTTTTGTTGGTGATCTGATGAGCAACAGGAAGTCGAGAGTTTGCAAAACAAGCTAACTATGGCTGAAGAAATGACGGTTTTGCTCACATCAGGTGAGCGATGGCATGTAGCACTGAGATAAATCTAGTACATGAGACTCTCATTCAGACTATCAGTACCAGTAAACAACCTTTCTCTGTTACATTTCAAAATGGAGGTGCCATCTATTTTACACTGCACAAAATGAGCCTAGAAAGCCACCAAATGTTACATGGAAAAGAAAACTGTTGTTAAAGTACAGGAAATATTTGCTTTTACATAGATGAAGTACCTCCACTTTGATACTTCGAATTTCCCCTGAGGAGAAGACATCTCTAGTCTGAATGAACACAACACAGCTTTTTTTTTGACAATTCTAACCTAGTCACATAAGTTTAGTAGCATAAATGCTCCCTGTAGCTTATAATGATTGTAATGATACCAAAAATGATGCTATTTTGGTTGGATTTCTTCATTAGAAAATTTAATTCAAACTTTGTAGCCAACCTTCATTTTGAAAAACATGATATGATAATTTTTGATTATGAGATACTAGATTAAGCTTTTTATCCAAGCCAACCTCGTATTGCAGTTAGTATGTTTTTTTAAAGGATTCAGTGCAAGTTACAATGTGGGCAAGAGTCTGTTTTTTATTTATGGAAACAGTGCTAATCTTGTTTATGACTTTAAGTCATTTTTTTTCTCACTTTTTGCTTGCCTTATGTATTTGAATAATAAACACACTGAATCTTCTGTGTTTTCTTACTGTGCATATGCTAATGGCTTCTCCATAACTGGGTGGAGGCTTCTGGTTGTTCATATACCTAGTAATAGCAGTCCTACAAGAGTAACATTGAGAACCTGTATTCCAGTTTTGACTGAGTCTTTTATTTTAGTTAGTTCTGCAGTTGAATGTTCTGTAACCCAGTTTAGGAAAAGAGGTGTGAAGGTGTTAGTTAGGATAAAGACGGGGCTAGGTAAATGCTGGCAGTTTGTTGTATTCACAGTCAGACACTGACATTAAGTAAGTTTCAACATGACTGAGCAATTGAAGTATGTTGAAGAAATGAAGAGTTGCATTTTATGCTCATTATTATAAACACTTAATAGGTATGAGAAGAGATTTCATACATTGTACAATTCTTATAAAATGGACAGAACATTATTTGTTAAGAAATAAGAATGCTAGTGCACAGTAAGTTCAGGAAATATGATTTTCTTGATGTGGGAGTAGTAAAAAAGGGCATTTTAAAAGATCTTTACTGGCTCTAAAGGCCAAAACTAGGAACAACAGCTCTGAGAAAGCTATGTCAATGTCCTTGTGTTGGCATCTCTACTTGGCAACGTGATAGATGAAGCAGCTCAAAATTCACTGCATATTGGGAACAATTCACTCATGATCATCAACTAATTATTAACTTCCCTGCTTTCAAGCATGTCTATATAATTCCACTGGCTTTTTCCATTTGCAGGCTGTACTGCAATAACTATTAACACTAGACCAGACGACTCACACTAGTAACCTTCTTACATGTTAGAATTTGAAGTCTAGAGTTGGAGAGTCTTTGTACTCTGTAAGTATTAAAGATGGTGCTGGATTAGCAGACAGTGCTTGGATTTAAGAGGCTTTCAGTAAGCCATGTAAAAAGTAAAACAGAGGAAAGTGTTTTTCCCCTTGGTGAACATCTTTCTTTTCTTTGGTGATAAAGCTAAAGTTATGAAAGTCTTTACAATTTTGCTGAGGACACTATTGGAGGAATGAGGATTAATCTGTTTAAATTTGGAGATAAAGACCTATAGCAAAAATCTAACACTTAAGGCTACTACAAGTGACCACAAAAAATATTTATCCAAAACCAACAAATAAAAAAATCACATTATAATTAGGGCATCATTTCTATCTCTTGGTTTCAGTTTGGTTTTGCTTGACATTCCATGTTTCAAGAAGAATGCAGCTCTTAACTTGCTGATAACAATTCTGAGAAGAGTGACAAGGGTGACCACAGATTTACTGCAGTGTTCACAGTGTTGTAATCGAACTTAAGTTTTAAGGAGCT
>NW_009693942.1:36147-56041 GCF_000703405.1 Apaloderma vittatum | reverse complement strand
TTTGGGTGGGAAGGAGGGAATTTTGCCTTCTCTTCCTCTTTTCTGTTCATTTTGTCTCTGCTTCTCCATTCCAATGCATTATTTCCCTTCACTTTCCTTCTAAAGGCTGTCTTGTGCTGTGCCTTTCCTCCTTCCAGAGAAAGCTCTTGCTTTTGCTCGGAACATCTTCTCATGATCCCTCACCTCTCCTGTTCCTGCTTGCCTTTTGTGCCTTCACAGCCTCCACCTTAATATGCAGTTTAATTACATTAGATACGGATTCTTACTATGTCCTCAGCAAGACAATAGTTTCTCAGCCCCTTTGAACAGGATGTCAAATAAATGATTATTAACATGCATACTCCCTCTGTGATCAGGTCTGTGAGATAGGGATTTTTTGGTTACCTAGAGCTTTAGCTCAAGGTTGTTCAGTTTTTTAATTGCATATCACAGAATGTTAGGCGTTGGAAGGTGTCACGTCCCACTCAGGAGAGAGGGACGAGTGACTTTCAGATTCGTAACACACCAACGGCGTGGACAACGGTGAGACCGTCTCAAGTCTCAAGGCCCAAACACAAACATTTATTAATTTATCACAACGTATAGATCGGGCTCATGACAATTGATTCTAATTCAAAAGCACGATAAGGCAGACAGTATAATAAAAAATCCAGGAAAAAGGCTAAATAAGCAATGCACTACAACAACATAGTAACAAGGAATAATAAAGGACATCTAAACACAATGTTAAGTCAGACAATATTACACTTAACCATCACAAGAAAGAAATTTAGGCATAAAAACCAAATAAACAGTATGATAGACCTTGCATTACCTAGTGAGGGAAAGGAAAAAGAAAGAAGGCTGGAGGGTGGGGGGGGGGCTGGGGGGTGGGGGGGAGGGTGGGGGGGGGGGGGGGGGGGGAAGAGAGAGGGAGATATCACCGGTCCGGGTTCCTGCATTGGTCCTGCCAAAGCAGAGTTTAGGATGCCTCCATCCTTGTCTTCTTCTCATCTTTCTTCTTCTTTTTCTTCTTCTTCTTCTTCTTCTTCCCTTTGCTTTACCTTGCCTCAGCTTATACACAATTTTCTATGTGCGGATGTGCAAAACGTCAGGTAGGGGATCGAGGTCCTCCATTGTTTCCAGTAATTCTTGTTTCCAGTAATTCTCATTAACACGTGCGAATGCCCCATCTCTTTGGAAGATATGCTAGAGATAAGGCCATCCTGCCTCCACAAGATTTCCTAATCTCTTTACATATTCGGTGCCAAGGCTGTTTGAGGCATTTACATCACCTCTCTGCAACATTCCATAAGTTTTCTGACCATGCTGGGAGCTTGTAAAAAATTACAAGAAATGTTTAAGGCACAATCCATGAATCAGTCTGCTACAGAAGGGACCTCAAAAAATCATCTAGTCCAAGCCTCCTGCCAAGACCAAGATCACCTAGAGTAGGTCCCATAGGAACTCTTCCAGGCGTGTTCCACACAGGAACATCTCCAGAGGAGACTCCACAACCTCTCTGGGCCACATGTTCCAGTGCCCTGTCATTTTCACAGTGAAAAAAGTTTTCCTAATGTTTTGTTTGGAACTTCCTATGCTCCAGCTTTGCATCTGTTGCTGCTTGACCTATTATTGGACATCACTGAGAAGTGCCTAAAGAAGGTGTGTTTTGTTGAAGACCTTTTGAAGGACTGAAATTTGTATTCAAGAGCACAATGAGATGAGGTCCATGAGTATCAGATTTGGTGAGAGTTCCCTTTGAAGCCTAGTATTTGCCTTTATGCTAGAAGGTAACATCATCCTGAAAAACCAAGATGTTGACTGTCACCTTCACTGCAGAGCTTTGGGAATTCTTTTCAGACAGCTGGTTACACAGACACCCCTCAGTCTAAAAGAGGAATCAGCAAGCATAGCATTGTGTTCCAGGTGAGCTAAACCATGGGAACTTGTTGGAGTCATACCTTCCAAATCAAAGAAAGTTGAATTGAAGCCATTGCATTCTAGAAGCTAAAGTCCAAGACTTTGTAGCAGATTTCAATAAGAAATAAAGTTGCAAGCAGAGGCTATCGGATGTGTTCTCAGTATCCTGAAATTTAGGCTTAAACCATCATACTATTTAATGATATTATTTAGGATTAATTACATTATTTAGGATTAAGCTATCATACTCTTTGTCCTCATGTCTGCCTACTTGCCTGTCAGTCCCCATTTGGTGAATTTGAGCCTCCTTGCCAAAAAAAACTAAATTGGACCCTCTGATGAAAAAAAAAAAAATCAGAAATAAGTTTCATGGAAGTGATTGGGAGAGGAATGGGACAGGAAAGAGATACAAATTGCTTCCCTTGCTGCAGCTAAAGCTCAATGATTTTTCTTTATCCTGAGAGATGACCAGTCAGCGAGAACCCCAACACATGCTGCCTCTTCTCCAGCCAGACAGATAGGAGACAGTGCAATGTCGTTGGACATGCCGTAGCATACTTAGAGGTCAAGACGTGGAACTCTTGCAGTGAGAGATGGAGGAACAGATTGTACACATCTGTAGGAAACCATATTCCAGCATTTCTGCCATCCAAGGAACATCTGCCTTTGATCTGAAGGGAAGTAAGGGTAATTATAAAAGGATGCAGGGAGGGCTGCAGAGGAAAGGTTTCAAATATGCAGGAAACTGGGCTGCATTAGTTCTGCTGCTTGTGGCATAACACAGTAGTTTTCAGCCTTTGTTATTTCCATCGATGAAACAATCCTCAACAACAACTTTTGTCTAGTCAATGACATTTGGAATCATATTGTTCAATTTCTTAGTAAGGGAAGGACTCTGTGAATAACAGGAGAAGGATTAAATGCCCACAGTTTACTGCAAGACTTAGAAAAGGAACCTAAGCAGTTAGTACAGGGATGCTCCATCAAGCAACTGCAGCCAAGGATTAGAGCTCTCAGTGGAACAGAAAAGGGGTTGGAATCAGGGAATGACATCCCACGAAAAGGAATAGTTTATATTGATTTTACCATTGATCAGCTTTTTATGTGTCTTCATCTTCCATGGGTGATGCACTGAGTAAGATTTATTACTGCCCCTTTTCCTGCAAGCAAAAACTTCTGGAAAGCCAAAAGAATCTAGTACAGCTTTAGACAGCTATACAAAAGCTAGAAATAGCATGGTTGAACCTAGCACAACTGGAAAGTATGCTGGGGCTCCTACATAGTGTTTGAATACATTAAGCTAAAAGTTTTTGAAGTACACAAAATCGTGAAATGCTTACATTTCTCTGCTCCTAATTCTAAAATGTTACAAAATTACTTCATAAGACAAAAAAAAAAAAACCTAGATACAGCTTACAAATATGTATCAATGATTTGTTTGAAATGTCTTTGCCTCATAAAATCTTTTAATATCTTCAAAAATAGGTATCTCAGAGCACAGATGTCATCTATTTTCAAAGCCAGTCAGGCTTGATGAGCTTTCTAGAGGTAGTACATTTTGCGTGGCTTTCCCTAGGACAGGCCTGAAGAAGAGCTCTTCAATACCATCTGCTTCCATGTCTCAAAGAAACATGATTAGTTGAAGAATCCAAGCAAACCTGCCTAGGTGTCTATGGAATGTCATCAAGATAAATTCCATCAAGGCATGCTGAGCTCTTTGCTACAGTGTTTGTACATAGGAGAGACATTTTAGGACATGGCATGCTGTCAAAACAAAAAGTAAAATAATAAGTCTTGAGTAAGCACTTTCATTCTGTGCCCTTCATAATGATGGGTGTCTGGCTTTCCCTAGAAAACAATAAAAAAATTCGAAACATATTTTTATGAGAAAGAAGACATGCATAGTTCAATAATTTGAAGGAACATTGAGCAGCATTGTAAGCACATTGGAATCTAGACCATTATATTAAATCCAGCTTTGAAATGGCAACAGGAGGTAACTTTGACTCAGTACAGATGGAGAAGAAGCTTTACAGTGCTGTCTACCCACCAAATGGTGCTGAGACTGTAGTCCAAGTAGGTGGAAGTATTCCAGCTCTAATCTAATGTTGGAGGGTAACATCAGGAAGATGGAAGCGGTGGTTTGGAGCAGCAAGCAGGCTGGCAGTCTGAAGACGAGTTTTCAGTCTACCTAGCCCCATCTCCCTGCTGTTGTTGCCTCTGCTTGCTAGGTGAAGCTGGGCACGATGGTTCACCATGCTATCTAAGTATCTGCAGTTACAGTTTCAAAAAAGCATAAAGCTTCTCTGTGAGATGTATCGTGACCCACAGAAGTAGGATAGGTAGTTGTATTTCCTGGATTTGCACTCCCTTTCCACAGCCACATCTGAAGAGGGAGAGGTCTCTGCCCTATGGATTCATGATCCTGAGTCCCAATCACACCGCATGTGACTTCAGACCTGCCTGCTCAGTCTTTGTGGGTGCCAGGGCTCAGCTGAAAGGACACACTTTGCCTCTGGTGGGATTGCCTTGTCATGCAGCTCTCAGCAACCTGCTGCTTCCTGAGGATAACACTATCTTTTCTTTCCTGGAGTTGCTGCAGCCTGGACAAGAGGAGCATGAATACCCAAGTTTTGACTTTTGCCTCTCCTGCCTCCCATATCTTATTTTAACTTATGTCCAAGCAGACTCTGCGGGCCTGTTTAGCATCTTTTACAGTGACTGACTCCCTGTGTCCAGTAGCAGACTGGGGAGTGTTTCACACAGGATCGTTCATTTAAGCGTGGGAGGTTCTGCCTTCTTGCCAAGTGCCCTGTGCTAGGGAAAACCAACATGGTGGGTTTGGGTTTTTTTTGTCTGTGGCTGGCTGTGCTTTGTCAGTCTTCAGCAACTTTGTGTTGCCAGGTCTAGTTGAAAGGTGGCGTCCCTGCCCATGACAGGGAGGTTGGACCAGATGATCTCTAAGGTCCCTTCCAGCCTAGGCCATTCTATGATTCTATGATTCTATGAACTTTCTCCTTAGACTTCACTGCCAGAGGAGAAGAAGCCTCAGTAACGCCTGCAGCCAGGCTAGCCAGAAATGAAGGGTTTGGAAAAATCATCTTCTCCCCCAGGATTACCACCAGCTGCAAGCTGTAAGGATGGATCCAAGTGTTGGATTTTTCATGGAAAGGAAGTTGTCAGGATTTTGTGTATTCAGGATGAAATTGCAATTGCTTCTATCCCTTCAAATTTGCTCAATTCCCATTTAGTCTCCTTTTATATGTAATCAAATTCTGATTTCATTTTACAAATAATAAGAAACTTCTTCTGAGATCTGTTGTAATAATATTCAGACACACACATGTTTCCAGCTGAGCTGTAAACCTCTTAAGAGGGTCTTAAAACAGAAGTCCTGTCACACCATTGATGGAGTCATGTATAACTACGTATATATAATTGTTCTATAAATATATATATATGGCACTGATAGAGTAAGAGCACTGGTTTTCATGATTTCCATTTCTTCACTGTGCAGTTCCCATTGCTTTTCAGACAATTGTCAAAAGCAGAAAAAGCAGTTTCACCTCACTCTGTGCTGTTCATGCATGGTGGGACAGTCCTACCTGCTCCTTCCTGTGACTGGTACTAGAGGAGGCCTTTCAGCTGGGCCCTTCACACATTTCAGCCTCCCTGAAGGCACCCAGCCAAAGCACTCCTGCAAAAAACAGGGATGGCAGTATGTTCTGGAGAGTCTGGATTCAGTTTATGCAAGGTTGCTTGTTTCCCCTCTGGGGTTGGGCACAAGCTTTCTCCTGCGCAGGTTCTCACTGGCCCAGATGTGGTCAATCAGTAACAGAGGCAGAATCTTCCACACAGACGTATGGTGTGAGTCATGCTTTAATGGGAAGATCTATACTTCGTGCTGCTTGCCACCCTGTCCCCAAAGGGGTTTATTTCTTTTTATGACAGTAAGCACAATCTCTATGTCACAAGAGATCACTTAGGGCACAAGCAAAGCACTGCCATACTTGTCATGCTTCTTGCCCAAGCACTGGCTTAGCTGTTGTCCTGGGTTTAGCTAAAAACCCAGTCCTGTTTAGTGATTTTTTCTCTCCATTTTAGTCTCTTCTAAGAGGCTGCACTTTCTGAAGTTAGCAGCATGTTTTTGCAGACAGTGTGTGCTACTGTCAGTGATAACCCCTGATGTTTGCAGTTACTGCCTGGGACTGGGATGCAGAAAGGCTCTTGCTGATATTTATTCCTGTAGTGACCAAGGCCACTGCTGGCTCTTGTGTGCCACGCTGGGGGTGCCGGGTAGTGAGAGGGGTCACAAGGAAGTAAAAGGTTGCACCTCCAGGGGGTAATAGACAGGACAGGTGACCAACGAAAGTATTCCATCCCATATACGTCATATTTAGTACAAATTGAGTGATCACAAGAGTTTCTACCCTTTCTTCTTTTCTGCAATGGCCGGTGTCCAGGGAGGACTCTGTCCCATCTCCTGCTTTTGATCTGGATCCTGAGTTCCCAAATCCAGCTCCCCTCTGCTGCTGAGCCTGGGGCTTCCCCAGTGCCTCCTGCTCTACAGCACCAGTGGGGATTGATATTGGGAGGCAGTCAGGTTCGATATCAGGCTTATATGTAGTTGTATATAGTTCTTTATTTTTATCATTTCACTATTATTTCAATTATTGTTTCATTAAAGCTGTTCTAGTTTTTCTTTCCTAAGCTGTAAATCTCACTGCCTCATTCCCTTTTCCTTCCCGTTTAGGGGGGGAGAGGGGGTTAGAGAGCGTCTGTCCACGTTTAGTGGCTGTGGCAGCAACCCCGCCACAGCTGCACTGCTAGAACTGCATTTCTGGGCACTCCATTGAACTTCAACTCCTAACCCACCTCTGGACTGCTCCATGCCTGGTTCTTCCCTTTCGCCTCAGACAATTTTGGTGTTCCTAACAGGAGCAAAACATTCAGGGTGGAAGCCCACACAAGGTACTCCATGTTCTAGGAGAGGGTTTAGCATTGTCATTGCTGGTGGCTGCCTGAAATCCTCTTAGAACTGAGGCCTGCAAAGTATTAAGATTTGGCCAAACATCAAGAGGGCAGCTGAAAATGTGCTGTATGTATGTAGAAAACATTTTCTGAGTTTGGTGGAAGGTGGTGAAAGAATGTTAAAAATGGTAATTGTGAAATGACAGCTGTACAGATCTGTTTGCAGCAAAACAGGTAGAGAATGGGTGGTTTGGGCTATGCGTGAGGCCCAAGTACCTGTTTCAGCCCAGAGTTAGACTGACTCTCTGTTTCATCTAGAGTCAATCTAGGCTTACCTGAAGTCCTCCTAGCTGCCTTCTGCGGCCCATGAAGAAAGACACCTCCAGAGGATCACACCTAAGAACTAGGGAGCCCCCCTGAAACTTTGGACAGTGTCTGCAGACAGCATGAAGAGCTCCTGAGCACCTCATATGGCACCTGGGGAAGCAGCAGGCGTTAGAAGGCACAATTCTAGAATATAACAGTGCTTCTGCTGCTTCCTCCTAAAGTGAAAGTTGCATTTCATCCACAGAGATAATAAAAATGCTTCCTAGTTAAACTGTATAAGTCACTGCAGATGAGGGATTTCTCCTCTTATCATCACCCTGGATATTACCAGTGATTTCTGATTTTACTGTGAAAAATTGAGAAAATAACTTGCACTGAAATGAACTCCACTGGTTTGATGCTGTGACATAGACACACAAGACAATACCAAACATCTGGATGACATTAAATCTCAAGAATCAGAATATGAAACCTATTGGAAACAAATACAAAGTCACTACAGCCTATAAACCACTCACCACAAGAAATATCATGGAATAACTGAAGCATTCAAGTATCCTTTTGGTGCAGTCCCAAGTATAGCACACAGCTGACAGTGTGGCCAACAGCAGTGATTGCTGCGGAAGGAGTCAGGAATCTGAGCCAGAGCAGCCTGCAGTCGATAAGTCTTTCCATTTACTTTAGCGGACTTGGAGTGACTTGAGTCACTTTACTGACTCACGCACTCTGTGTTGCTGACCTAGGCAACCTTCCTTCCTAAACAGGCTGAACTTGACACTGGAAGTGAGAGGGTGCAACTCGCTACTCCGAGTTTGCTCTGTGCCTGCTGTCCCAGGCTTTGAATGTAGGAATATTAAAGAATAAATAAATAAAAGCCATGTAAGCTCAACACAGTACCACTTTGCCTCATTGATGAAAGTCAGATGATATAGATTATTTTATCTTCTCTGGTGTTCTTGCTCCAGAGGAAGTCTTTGTTAAAATACTTCTAATCATAACTGATTTCCTTTGCTTGTGAATAGTTCTAAGAGGCAGAAGCAAAGGATATTTTTCTAACATTGGTTAGAAGATTCTTGGTATATTATAATAATAGCTTGATGACTGTTTTCCAAAAATATAGGGTAAAGGTTACTGCCTCAGTACAACTGCTGAGGACACATCATCAGCTTTTTCTGAGAGAATAATTACTTAGAATTATGAGTCAACATCGAATTGCAATGAAACTGATGCTGGTGGTCCTGATTCAAAATTGTATGAAATGAGCTCTCTGTGTCACCTGGTTTTTCTCAAATGAAGAAGATCAGCAGCTAAATTTAGCTCCATGCTTATGAATCAGACAATAGGTTTTTTCTTTCTCAGTCTTACCTATGAATGGTTGAAGCCACATCCACCTAGATATCAGGCCTCTACAGTCTTCTTGCTACAGCAGCAATGTTTCTTACTTTTGAATGTTAAGAAAGTATGATATACAAAAACATTTTTGTGCCATGACAAATCCTGATGGGCTTCTCTCTCTAGCATGATGGTTTGAGAACAGTAACACAGTCATGCCAGTCTGTGCCTGCATATTATTGTTACAGGTAATATGTATTTAATATAGCTCTTCATCTTTGTTGTTTAGATGATTCACACACGATGCAGCCTTTTTCCTAAAATCCCAGGGTTTCTCATATTTGCAAAAACTGCCTGCTAGGCATAGGTAGTCCCAGGCTTCTACCTTCTCTGACCAGTGTGCAACAGCAGGGTCAATGTAATGAAATCACCAGGAGCTGAGGGATATTTGTTACTATTAAATATCCAGTGACATTAAATATCCTGTTGGGTCCAAAAGTATAAGGCATGTAGTATTTATGGACATGAGTCCTTCAGGAGGAGTGTAAGATAAATATCCTGAACTACAGGGATTTTATGCATTTAATAATTTTCAATTAATTTCTACCCTACACATGAACGTCCACATTAGCCTAAGTCAAGGAGCCCTGTGGATGCTGCACGCCAGACAAAACTTGATCAAACATGACATTCACTGGATTTGGTGATTTCTTGCTTTTGTACTGGGGAAAAAAGAATCACTCAGTCCCTGTTCACCCTCTCTATAGATTTCTTTATTTTAAAAATCTAGGTGAGATTCCCATAGTCATCCCTTTTCCAAACTAAAGAGAGGTAGCTTCCAAAATTGCTCTTTCTTTAGCGTGGTACCATACCTTTGATGTTGTTGTTACCTTTCTTTGAATGTTTTCTAGTCCTATCTATATCTTTTCCAATATTTTCTTTAAGGGAAAGTGGGGAATCATAGAATCATAGAATGGCCTAGGCTGGAAGGGACCTTAGAGACCATTTTAATCCAGCCTCCCTGTCCCCAGGGACACCATCCGTTGTAGTCAAGGTAACACATGGGGAAGATATCAGAACAGGATATGGTGTTCAGGACTTAGGAGAGTATGGAGTTGTACAGAGACAAAATGAAGTTCTCTGTTCTGTCTTTCCCAGAAGGGCCATGAAATTGCCACAGCCCCCAGGTTGTACTCCTGAGTGACAGGCATCAGTTCAGAAGTTCTTGTGTTAGTCAGGAGTCAGTGGTTGAACTTCTCAAGTGAGTGATGTTAAGCCTGTGCTTAAAATACTTTCCTTGATTAGGTCTGATAAAATGAGCATCTTTTTGAGGAAAGCCATTTTCAATAGAAGCAGCAAATTAATAGAGGCAGCTGCCCCAGGAATCCTTGCAGTGAAATGTTGTCTATCTCTAAAACTAGGCCTGTTGTAAACTTGCCCCTGGTGACTGGGTTAGAGAAAAGGCAAATGGCTCTGAACTTCTGCCCCACATTTTGACATAAAGTAGGAGCTCTGAGAAGCCCCCTTCCTAAAAACCTACTCCAGGCATCTATGTTTAACTCATATTCTGCTGTTCTTTGTTTCCAAACGCACTGGAGTAGCACCTAAAGTGACATTTTGGCAAGGTACTTGTCACTGGCTGTAGGAGGGAGAATGTTTTTCTTCATTTTAGACTAAGAACATTTTGTTAGAGACTTTATGCTGCCCAACCATACACCAGCTGTTGCAAATGTGAATTCAGACACCTGCCATCCAGAGCTATCCAAATCTGAGGCTAGAATATTAGTACGGAAAGTAAATAATCAGCTCAGTGACGTTTCTCGGGCAGAAGATGTAGTGACATAGGAACGTATTTAACTAATATTTAATCTAAAGCAGCAGCGGATTTCCATGTGTGCAAATGCATAAATAAACTCCAAAGCTTTCATAGTTGTTTAAAACAAGTGAACAAACAAACAAAAGAAACAGCTGGACAAGTAAACTCTTTTCATGATTTTTCAATAGCTGTATCCTGCCTCTCAGTAACATGGGGTCAAGAGCCCTCCTCATCTAAAAATCTGAGCACTCACCACTTGGCAGTAGCAGGAGAGCTGCGCACACCATCACGGACGTGCTGCTACTGGGGCTGTTCTCCGTTGGTTAAAGATTTGTTCTAAGCAGTGTATGAAAGGGGTGGGAATCTTGAGACACGAGTAGGTTTTAAGCTGCCCACAATCAGTCATTTGCTTTCTTCATACTAGAAAAAATGGGGAATTTTTATTTGGGTAAATTGGCAAATTTTTATAAGGGCACACCTCGGGCAGGTGATGTAGAGATTATAAAGTAAACCAGAAATGACCTTGTACCAGATTGTACCAATTTTCTATGGCTCCCCCACCAAGGAGATGGTGTTTGTACAGTCACTCTTATCAGCGCTGGGACAGGTACCATCTGTCATTTTAAATATAGGTAGACCACTTGTTATTGCCCAGCAAGTGGAAAATGCTGGAAAGCGAAGCAGAAAATGGACAGGGTTTTGAAAAAACAAAGTCAGAAAATGCTCCTGGCTGGCAATGCCATCTCCAGAGCAGCACTGGAATGGTGACTTCTCCCTTCGCCCCCTCCCCTGCTGAGAAGAGTGGTAGAGATGATAAACATTTTAATGCAATATGGAGCCCACTATCATGTTAAATGTAAGTCTGTCTTATATCACTGAAGATAAATGCCTAATCTAGTGATTAACATTCTATAAATACCTCAGATTAGTGAGTGAAGGTTAGATGGCAGATTAGGTATGTGATGTATAACTTCAGGCCTGCCGTTATGCATTTTGTTTATGATAAAATGAGTGAGCTCTTAACAAGTAGTCTGTGGCCCAGAAAAATAATACCAAGCACTTGCATTTTATTTTGAAATGTATGAGGGATGGCTAACTTCTATCAGAGGTATAGGACTAATGCATTGAGCTTTTCCCGTGACAAAATTAGCCTGCCCAAACTTCCCTCCCTGCTTGCCATAGGATAACTTCTCTATCAACAGCTCTTCAATATCTATCTATTCAGATAGGTGGGGAAAAAAAAAAAGGAAGAAAGCAATTCCATCTCAAAATCTGGATTTTCTTAGAGCTCAGACTACTTATAAACTGATAGAAACACCTACATGATTTGGGTTTAATTTTTTGTAAACAGTTACTGATTATGATTCATGGAGCCTGTATGTACAAATCTCCCAAGTGTTTGTCCAAGCCCAGAGGGATTCTTCATCAGATATTTCCTCACCACAGTTCACCCAGAAAAGCCCCATTTCTTCTGTCTGACTTTGACCATCTCCCCACCCAGGCTGTTGTGACCTTCTTCTACCACAGCCCTGCCAAAGAGATACCTGCTCCATTCTCTCACAGGTGGTTTCTAATCTGATTTGAAGTAGGTCTGGGAAGAGTTCAGACACAGCTACGGCAAGACCTCATTGCAAATCTATTTCCTTACTATTTTCCTATTCCCCAAAGGCGCAGGGACAGAGCAGTTCACAAACCCACTGCATCCAGAGACTAGGACATCAGGGGATCCCCGGAACTCAGAGGAGAAGATGACCCTGAAATTTTTAAATAGTACGAGTTAAAAACTAAGGAGAGGGAAAGGATGAAAAGATAAACCTAAGACATTTAGTAAGAGCAGATTATGACAGGATAAATATTTGCAAATATGCGTATGAAGTTGCACACAGAGTCAAAAGGTGGCCACCAGACAGAAGCACTTCCCCATGCCATTCCCTGAGACTTTGAAAGATGTTCAATCCTTCTTCTGGATCTATTTCTGTATGCAGTAAATGAATGCTTTTGTTGTTCAGTATTGAGATTTCAGTGTTGTGAGATCAGCTGTTGCTTACTCTGGCATTTATATTATTCCTGTCACTCTGAAAAACACCTCTGAGATTTTTAGAAGCAAGCACATTTGCAAAAATCATCATTTTGAAAGAGAAACCTTGCTCTGTTTGCCTCATAACAGTCTACATTTAACCGCTTTTGAAAAAATAGTATTATTTTAAGGTCAGTGGAAACTCCATTAAAGTGTTTCAGGAAATCATCAGATCATTAGAGCGATGGAAATTGAAACATATGCAATGTACTGATTTCAGACACATTATAAAACAGAGGGCAAGAAATCAAGTGTGCTCTCTAGTTTTACTATAACATTCTCCTTCAAGACCCACGTGATTTGGGAGTGATTTTATCACACTCTATGCTAGTGATTGCTCCTAGCTTGCATTGGCTACTGAAAGGTATTATTCCTTCAGAGATACTTGCATTGTCACCTCTCAAATTGGCTTTTGAAACTGAGCGAAGACATAACTTTTTCTGTTTGCTACCCTGGGAAACACATGTATGAGGAACACTGTCCTTGAGAGAGTGTCCGATACCTAGAACCACCACCCTGAAGGGAACAGATGCCTCAGAGTCCCAGCTGTGTACTTCAACTTGTGTTCAGAAAGGTAAGATTCATCTGAAAGCAACTGAGAGTGTTGGATCAGTCAGCTCAGCTCAGCTGCAAGGCTTGTGTGAACATGTAAAAAGAAACAAAAGACCAAGAGAAGCACGTGTCTGCAGAGTGTTTAGGTTAGGGCTCAACAATCCTTTCACCTTCCCTGATTCCTGTGACAAGATGGTAAGATTTGTAGGAAAGGACATTCAAACTCAGATGGACTGAAATCTTTAAACCTTTGGGACGTGCTTCCCCTTATAGCTCAGATCCAACAGTGAGGGTCATCCTGGTCCCAACCTCTCCCATTTTCCTCCCTCCTCCTGCCCCATGTACTTCTTGTTCATTAGATCAACCAGGAAGGGCTCTAGTAATTTCTTGCATTAAGGCAGTACTTGGTATAACCTGTTGTGGAGATGTGAATCGCTTTTGGACAGGGCTGGAGCATTTGTCCTCACTCAGGCAGGTCACAGCCATTCCCGCAACTGGCCAAGACCCTCAACAAGCTCTCAGCCCAGTGTGAAGTAGAGGTGAGCTGTGAAATGCCCAAATTGCACGATATAATTGTTTTGTATTAAACCTCCTGTTCTGTACCCACACCATGTACCCTGCTCATCATGTTTTATTCAAGTGTGAACAGATGACACAGCTCATTAATTGATCTCCTTTGAGACTAGAGTCGATGGCAGCCACACAGATGGAGATGACAGTATTTTGGAGGGTACCACAAACCAGTTCCCAGCTCAGCGTTTGGAGAGGCTGCTGGGACAAGACATACTGAGCTGACCCATGGTAGGAGACCATTCCCTCAGAGCTCTGTGCTCCTGTTGGGTCTCAAACATTTCTGCACCCACCAGACCCCTCAGCATGTCTTACCTGCTTTGGAAAGCAGGAGAAAAGTCACCTGCAGAGAGAAGAAAATGACCTTGAGCTACTTCATTGATAGAAAAGGACCGCAGCGTTGGTCTGAAGGATGGGCAAAACCTTTTGTCTCTGGTTGAGCAGAAGAAAGGTCTCACCTGCTCAAGTGAGACTCTTACCAGGACCTCTGGGGCAGGGATCCCTCCAACACTTCAGGTTATGCAGGACATGGAAATGGTGTCGGCGCCCAGCACAAGTATTTCAACAAAGGCAGATAACTTCTCTTACTGCTTTTTCCAGACATGAGAAATTGTGATGCACAGCAAAAGTTGTGGCAGTAATAATGATTTTTGTTCTATGTGAACCTGATTACTAAGCTCCTGTGTACCTTTACCTGTGTCAGGACCTACAGGAGGTGGCTGGGAGGGAAGATCCTGCTGCAGCTTCCCCATCTGGTCCATCTCAGTCACAGGCAGCAGCAGCAACATTTCCCATCCCAGAACACCCACCAGTGAAATTTTTAATTTCATACACATTTTCTCTTCAGCTACTATCAACATGAGATATTCAGTTCATTGTGGCTTCAAAGTGTCACCTTTAAACCCTCAAAATCCCGAACAAAAATGAAGTCAAAACAAATGGGGGGAAAAAAGTAATTCTGTCTCTGGAAGATCGAACTTTCTTCTGAAAAGTGTGACTGAGGGCGTATTTTCAAAAGAGTAGGTGCACAGAGTGACTTCACCAGTGCAGTAGCACTGAAGTGTTCCCATTCCTGTTTTATAACACCTCTGCCACGTAGAGCAAACCCTTGAAAATGATACAGATGCCACATGGTCACGTAACCGCTTTGGTGCTGAAAAGGATAAGGGTGAAATTAAGAGCGAGGGTTTTTGTGCATTCTGTTACACATTAAAGCCTGACACCGAAAACTCAACAGATGGAGGTGTTTAGAAGAAAACAACTGAAGAAGCAAACTAAGCAACCAAATAGAAGAAAATTATCGGAAAAAATGTTATTACTGGTTATTGTTATTCATTGTTACTGTTCTTAAGAAATTAACACTTCACTGTCTAAGTTAGGATTTTACTATGAACGTTTTAATCTGAAGAAGATAAAAGCCAGGAATGTGGCAAGGTTTTTTCACTTTAATTTTCTTTTCTAACAGCAAAATAATTATTCCCTGCAAATAAAGCATTTCTAGCGTTGATGTCCACAAGAAGACACACAAGAGGCTGGGTTCAGATGTGCCTTAACTTCACATACATGATACTACTGAAAGAAACAATGGCATGTGAAAATACATCAAAAAGTGCATTAACTTCCTTTAAAACCCAATGTTTTCTGCTATCCCTTCCTTTCCTGCCACCTATTTTGTGTTTGTCTGTCACTGGGTGTTTGTAGAACAGGTAAAACCACTGTACCTTGACCTTTGAAGTCATCACAAAACAAATTAATATGACGCAAACAAGCTCTAGCAACTTAATGGTACATCCTAGCTCATTTCTCTCAAAAAAACCCCAGAACATTTCTAAATGTGAAAGTAGAAATGGAAGGCAGATTAACCCTGATTACTATGTAATTCTAAGATGCTTGCTAGGATATGTGTGAATGTGTATGCGTGTGTATCACATGTAACAGGTGCTATTTATGATAATAGAAACAGCCAGAGCAACAGTGATGGAAAAATACTTCCCTGTTTATCAGGTATTATAAAGTTTTGCCCTTTTGCTCTATTTCCAAGACTTCTTTTTTTTTCTCAGTCCAGCCTTTCACAAATCCATGTGCACTTCCAAGTTCCTGAATGTGCAGATGGATTAGCGATGAACAGGGTGGTGACCACACATCTGGCGCTTCTATGCATGAACTCAGTAACTTTTGACCTGAAAGTGATCTCCATGAGTTTAATTTTGCTCTAACCATCTTAAAGGCAAGCCAGACTACCCAGGTGTAACTGTAAAATCTAAAGACAGGGAATTATATGCAGGTTGGCTTCACAGGTAGAAAACAACTGATAAGAGACCACTATGACAGCTGGCTATATTCAACCTTTAGTGGGGATGCAGCACCAGCACTGTGCTTGCTAAAACATAGTGCTTGCTAAATATGCTGTTCCAGAAGCGAAAATACACCTAACCCTATCTTGTTTATGCAGTAAGTAAAATTAATGGAAAATATTAATCTCTGATCCGACGTGACCATGTATATGTCATAAAGCCATAATGCAGTGAGCACCATTTGATACCAACACTCCAGCAGGATTGTTTTGATTTTGTCTTTCACACTCTGAAATCGGTGCTTTAATGTCAACTTTGCAAATACACCCTTTGTTTTTCTTTTAAATAAAAGAATAATTACACAAACCGGCCTCTGTAATCAGGTTTTGACTGTGTTTTAGAGCAGTCCAAGAGAAAACCCAGAGGCAGCTTTCCTCAGCTAACGTTACCTATGATTGATACTTTTTTGCTGCACCTCGGTGCAGCAAGGCATTTCCAATACTAATTTCCCAGTTTGTATTCACAAGAGACATAGGGAAGGAAAAAAAAAAAAAGCAAGCTATGTATACTCACCTGAATATATTGACAAAGTCCTTCATACTTTTAAACCTGCGTTCCACTGCATGTAGATATTTCAGTCAGTTTGAATGAACAGGTTTTCCATATGAAATGAAAACAGAAGAGGGGCAAAGGTTTTGGGCAAGATAGAGCTAGAAATAGAAAACGAGTTTGCAATAGACAGCGCTCTGCAGCAAAATAGATGGAATCTGTATCTAACCATATCAGGGATGGTGGCCAGGAGGACCACCTGTGATAAAGTATAAATTTACATGAAAAATGTGCACTAGGGAAGATGAGCCGTAAAGGTACTATTGGCTGCCAGGCTAATGGATTTATGTGAAAGAAAACAAGGAGCAAGAGGGATTTGCAGGTGACCACTGCTTGTGGCATAGGCAGAGCAATTGGGCAGGAAGGGAAAAGAGCTGAAGATTGAGAAGCAGAGCTGAGCTACCCAGTGCCTCGAAGGGAGAGTGCAGAGTTCATGGACAACCTGGAGGTGACAGAAACATACAGCCAAGCCTATTTCTCAGTACCTTTCTGAACTGTGCCTGTTAAATAGACATCTCTTAGATGCTGGTGAAAAGGAACTACTTTCTTCTGACACCTATATCAAACTCCTTTAAAAGGGTCACTCAGAAACCTTCCTGGTCAATGTTCACAGTTCGTAGTTCTGACTTCTTTACAGAAAATTTATTAGCTGGCCTGACAGAGGAAGAGGATAATGGACACAACGACTTGGGGACTTGATCCCAGTGCTTTCAAACCATGCATTGACTTTGGAGTATGTGAAGCAAGAGATAGTCCAAGTGCCACAGGCTGACCAGGATCGCAAGAGACCCTTTCAGAGCTCTCCCACTGAGAGGAGCAGACATCTGGGTTCTTGCTGTAGAAAGCCAAGGAGTTATTTCTATTCTATTGATATTCCTTCTGCCAACAGTTCATAAAAATCAGCCATTGTCTGATTTGCAGCCTTAATGGACAGAGCAGGCTGCGCCTCACCCCTAGCTGGGACAAGCTCTCCAGAACACCTGGTGGTCCCAAATCTCACAGTCTGATAACCAACCTCATTCAACAAAGCTAAAATCTCACAGAAGTAAATATTTGGCAAGCAAGCCATCTTTCCCTTAGACCAATGCAAGCTGACCTAAAGCCTTCCATCCAGGTGAAACATCATCTGTTGCAGAGGAGCTCTGGAAGAGATGAATCAGTGAGAAGGATAAGGTCCTCACTGAGGCCATAAATAACAAAAGCAAATCCAGACAGCAATGTCACCCTTGTATTTTAAGTCACTGAATTTAGGAGCAGTTAATTGCAGCATGCAGCTAGCAAAACTGAGGCTCAGGGAGGCCATACAGCTTGGCACAGAACCTGGAGGTAGATTTGAGGTTCAAGCATGTGTTTTCCGATTCTTTGCCTGGTACCCCACTAGCCAGGGCCCTTTGGAGTCGTGGGCTGACCTCCAGATTAAATCTACTCATGCTTTTTCCTGCTTTGTAGGACAAATCCCTCCTACTGAAGCTTTATGCAGTTGGGAGCCTGTTCTTGTTTTGACAAGCCTGAACATGTCCAGCCTCTGAAATACAAACAAAAACACTTTTAGGGCACAACTCCAAGGCCCACAGCACTTGCCAGAGAAGCACGCACCTCCTCCTTTTTACTCCTCTGAGGTAATAAGGTTCAATTCAAAGTACCCTTCAGGAAGTTTCTCTGGGCAGCTCTCCGTGGGGCTTTGCAGTGCTCCTGCACGGTTAGCAATTATCCCTAGCAAGAGCAACCCTTTTGTCCTTTACAGTTTAGTCAGACCCTCAGTCAACCCTCTCTGCCAAAATTCAGAATGCCCTCTAAACCCAGCAAGTAACCACCCACCAACACTGCTATCCTTTAAGTCACAAACCCAAGACACCACATCTTTGAGTGGATGCAGGACGACTCAAGGCCACTTGGGTCCTGCTCAGCCTCTGCTGCTCTTGGGAGCTGCACGATACCGGGCAGACCTGCCCAGCCACATAAAGGTGACCTTCTTGTTGAAGGAACTGTCTTTGCTGAGTGAATGTAACTGCACTCAAATCTGGACTTGCCCCTTGCCTGCAGGGGATGTTGCATTAGCCTCGTTGCAGGAAACATGGGAGGATGAAATTAAAGCAGTGTGTGAAGGGAGAGGAAGGGTAGGAAGTGGGCATGGGAGGTAGAAGGGAAGGAAGATGCAGATCAGCATCTCGGTGGAGGATGCTTTGCCTACCAGAGTGATGGTGTGGGGGGCTACGTGCCTGGCCCACCTGCAACGCCAGGCATGGTGGCTGCCTTAGACTTTCAGGCCCTTCTCAAATGAATGAGCTGGCTCTCCAAGGGAAGGTCATAGCTCACAGGAACTCAGAGCTGAATTACTCCTTATTTTCCCTCTGTTTGAGTCTGTTCACCCACAAAGCTCATCGCGCTGTTTTGAGTTGCTTGAAGACTTGGCATGTGTACTGCAATAGAGGGTCTTGTGCGCTAGGGCAAGATGTCTGTAATCCAGGGGGAGACAGAACAGAAATAGGTGTTCTTACAAGATGACGGTGGTTTTAAATAAATGAAGCGCTTGCCTTTATCTGAAAGATTCCCTGAACAGTCCACCATTCACTGAGCAAAAGGTCTGCACTTGGCAATACTATGGTGCCCTCCAGTGGACGCAGAACACTCAGAAATGTGCTACCGTCTGTGTCCTGGTGAGGGTGGTGCCTGCTCTCTGGTTTGCAGCCCCACACTGCAAACACAGCAGGTGCCCACCCTAAGAGCCCTTTGCAGTGCCAGAGGAATAAATGCACTTCCACGGTAGAAGAGTGTCAGGCCCAAAGTTTCTCAGTCAAAAGAAATTTCTTTTTCAAGAAATTAATCGATTTAGGATAAAATGAAGAAGTCTTGCTTACAGCATTACCCTCCTGATGTTTCCAAGGGGTAAGCAGAAAATCAAGGGGCTTTGGGGCCCAACCACAGACCAAATGCCATAGCATCCCTGGTGCAGTATTGTTTGCCTTCCTCTGGAAACCAGCAGTTGATGCCGAATTGCCTGACACCAGCCCTTGCCGGTGTGCCATCCAGTCACCTCGCTGTGCCAGCAGCTGTGAAAGAATGCTTTGCCCCCTTCTGAGTCACCGGTGGGAAACTACTCACCAGAAGTTTTGCCTGAGCCAACTACTCTCTTCCCAGAAAATTCAAGGGACAGCACAAGCTCAGAAGAGGCAGTTTGGGTGAGAAAACACCAGTTTGGAACAGAAGTAAGTTCAGGTTGTGTGGATGTGAGCCATGCAGTGCCCTGGCCCTTGGTCTTCTCTACCTCCCAGAGAAGACCCAGCCACCAAAGCAGAGGGAAAGATGCTCCTCTGGGAGGTGTTTGTCACATAATAGGGGTGAAGGCACAGTCTGGGCACTGCACGAGGCAGATCTGTGAATCCAGCTCGAGTCCTGAGCAAAGCGTGCTGCTAGGCATCAAGAGATGCTGCAACATTTAACTGG
>NW_009693942.1:4335-36116 GCF_000703405.1 Apaloderma vittatum | reverse complement strand
CGCTCTTCACAGTAATGCCATTGTTCACGGCAGAAGGTGAACAGAAAGCAGCAATAAAGATATTACTATAAAGATAATCAGCAGTGAACTGGACATATGGGTTAATGGCACATTAGAAGAGGCACAGATCCCATTTATGGCTTCCTCCTTCCCCTGTTTGTTACAAATGTACCTGCTCTTTGTCATATGAAGAAGATAGTAAGACAGCATAGGCTCCAGCAGATACCCTCAGAGAAAACAGGGAAGATCTTTAGAGGTAGGAGTGGAATTAAAAAGACCCTTCCACCCCAGTTCATATATTTTTTTTTAATTCCTCATATTTAAGACTATACAATGAGCCTGGCTGAGCTTACTGCTCAGAAGTCACAGAGTGAGTCGTGCTACTACCAGAAAACAACTTGAATCATAGTGAGTGATGTAAAATAAATTGATTTAATGACTAAGTTTAGCTAATTTACCTCAGCTAAAGACTCCTGTTAGAAGAGCAATGCAGATGGTGATGCACATTCACACACGCGCTCAGCTTGCTGCCCATCGTGGCCTTTTCTGCAGAGCTGCTCTCCAGCCTGACAGTCCCAGCCTCTCCTGGTGCCCAGGGCTCTTGCTCCCCAGGGCAGCGCTTGGCACTTGTCCTTGCTGAATTTTATGGGGTTTCTGTTGATCCATTCCACCAAGCCTGCCCAGGAAAAGCAGCCCTGCCCTCAAGTGTTTATCGTCTGCAAATTTCCTGAGGGCATATTGCATCACCTCCTCCCCGCCATTGATGATGTTGAATAGGACACACCCCAGTGACAAGTAGAGAACTGCAGGGGTCCTTAAATCGCAACCCATAAGCCATAAAGTCCTTTGAGCACAGTCATCCAAGCAGTGTTTCACCCATCTTCTAGCTGTGCAACCACCCACCCAATCCCTAATATCCTGCCTTGAACATAAGAGCGTTGTGAGAGGCAGTGTCAGAAGCCTTGCTAAAGTTAAGGTAAACATCACCCCTTGCTCCCCCCCATCCTCAGATCCAATAATTTCATCGTAGAAGGCAGTCACAGTCAGTCTTCTAAACAGCTGTGGAAAGAACTGGCAAAATGAGAGCTACAGTAAACTGTATTAGTATTAGAAGTATTAGAAGGAGCATTCCTAGGTATATGGAGAAATCATGGTCAATAGGAATCAATTGGAAACAGCTGTCTAGCAGAGCAGGAATACAAATTTCCTTGAAACAGTAAAATTCAGAAATAGGAACCTAATTTGAAACTCTGAATCCCATGCACAAGTATCCAACACATGCACCAGATCCTAGTAAAGATGTAGCACTTGAAGGATTGAAATAAAGAACCTGATCACAGTAACTGTGAGGCATTGAAGGAACATGTAGGCATTTTACTCTCAGAACACCAGCAGCACATGGCTCAGCCCAAGGGGCTGGTCCTAAATGGACCAGGCAGCAACAGACACCAGCAACCAGTGTATTTGAGTAGAAATGGCAGGTTTAGTCACGGTGTACAGTCATAACAAATTTTTGATCCTTTCATTAGCACACCGGTGTTGTCTGACTCTGGACAAAAAAAGCACCCCAACATTCATGATCAGCGTCCTCAAGAAACATGCTTTTCGGGCATTGCCATAAGGCTCTGTGTGTTTGAAGTCCACACATGCAATTTGCAAATCAAATGTCAACCTGGGAGAGATATAGTGAGTGCAGAAATTTTCCTTGAGGATCCATCAGGAGCGAGCCAAAATATAGTCCAGAAACAGTGGCGTGTCAGTATGGTACAGCTCAGACAATTATAAGGGCTGTAACTCAAGATAGAGCTATGACTACAAAAGATTATGGACAACGACTGGCATACGAGGAAACTGTCAGTACAGGTAGAAACGTGTTTAAAGGCACCTAGACTAACTAATGAATGTATATAAAGATGTAGAGATCTAAGCTAAAGGACATTTCAAATTAGCTGGAAGTGAATGGGTGGGTTGAAGGGATGGTCGAGACCTGACAGTTTTATGTCAAAAATACAGGCCCATACAAAGAAGAGAAGGGACTGGTGACACTGACATTCCAGTTCCAATACCGAGCTGGTATCAATTTGACATTGCCTTGACAATGATATATTGCTCTAGAACATCACCACTTACTATAAGGGATCCCAGGACAGTACCTCACAACAGTATGAAGAGAAAACCACCCCACACATCAGCACCACTTCCCTCTGACTGTGACACTTTGGGACAGCTGGGTAACCACAAAGGAAGGAAACCTGCACTCTGGCTGTCGCTGGTCCAGATCTGATTTTGACACAGTCACAACACACATTAAGAGCTGACAGTTGTTAACGCAAGGACAACCAGGAAGCAGTAACAGCAGAAATGCAACACTGAGCAATCGAAAGACAATGTTATCATCAGGGCAAGCAGCTGAGCTCAAGGTATGGAAGATGCAGCAGAACATCCTTCTGCTGAGGAATTGTCTTCTAGTCAGTTCCTCGGCACTCACCAAGCAGTCCTGACCCCAGCTGAAATGATCTTCCCAGAGCAGATCCGTGGCCACGCCACTCCAGCAGCGTGATTTATGGTCTTGCCTCAGACCAGGCTTCTCGGGCTTCCAATTCCTTTCTGACCCTTGCAACCATAAGGTGACATCTAGGTCTGCCACTCTGGGCAGCTGCACTACCTACAGGAAAGGGGCTGCTGTCTAGAGACCATAGGGGCTGAGCCAGAAACTCAGTATCATCATATGCTATACCGAATAAACAGGAGAAGAAAAAAATCTGTTTGAGACAGAACCTGGAGAGGAACATTTCTCTTTACCAAATAGCCCCTAAATCTGTAAGAGTGAAAGCCTGTCAGTTTAATTATTTTTTTTAAACAGATTGAAATAAAGTGGCAGGACAAATAAACAGAAGTAGATCTAAGAATATAGCTTTTGATTTTTAAAATCTGAAAGAGCATGAATTCCAGGCATAAAAAAAAAAAAGTCAGGAACAACAACTCAAAAAATTATTTCTCATCTAAAAGGTAAGCTAAGATTGACCTTGCAAAGACTATTAAAACAGACATATGTTCTCTTATACATAAAAGGCAACAGGGAAAAATAAGGACAACATACAGATAACTGAGTTTACATATAACCCCAAAAGAAACCAATTCTGTGCCTCAGTTCTCGGTGAAGACCATGTCTCCATGGGGCAAAGGCAGGACAGCCGCTGAAACTGAGCATGATGCTGCACACCTCCATCATTTTGGAATTGGAAGGGCAATTTCATTTGCACTCAAGGGAAGGCACCATCTCAGAAGGATCCCTGAACATTTGTCTCACACCACTTTTTCCTTAGCATCCAAGTATTGATCAGAGACAAGGTATTGGGCTACGTGGACCTTAATTCTGACCCCAGCAAGCTGCTCTTCTCCAATTCTGGAAGGACTGGCGTGTAAAATTGCAGGTGAGGTAGAACTCTTTTTAAAGTGAATGTAACACATTTGAAGATCACCGAGGTTAAAAGAAGGCGAAGAAGTGCTGATCTATGCAAGACTAATTAGCCTGACCTCAAAAGCCTGTCTAGATTTAAGAAAAGTATGTAATGATAATATTGTGGAAAGTGACACAAAATTCAAGTTTATTAATGATAACCCTACCAAAGAACTTCTCCTGACAGTCAGGAGGTCAGGATGTATTGCAGATACCTTTACATACAGCTTTAGCACAACAGCTTCTTACTTGGTGAAATGAGGGAAAAGTGAACCATTAAGCCAGATGACAGTGAGTACTTACGTTGGTCTTGCTCATCATGTGAATTTGGATGTTATTCTAGTGGTCAGCAAGAAACCAGGAGCCTGAGGAGCTCAGTGCAAAGCTAGACCAGATTTAGTAGGCTGAGATGAGGCTTTTGGAGCTCCTTCAAAGATTAAGGATCACAGCTAATATTTTACTTTGTGACAAAACCATCTCTCTACTGAAATTTATTACCTCTGCCTTTACCATCCTCAATTCAGGATCGGTAACTAAGGTCTAGGTGGCTATCTTCATGGGTAGGGGTAAAAATAAGCTGTAGTAAACTTAATCATACAGAGAGAGGAGGTTAAGCACCTAGAACCAAAGCATTTAAAGTGCATGCTGTGAGCTTAGCAGCTGAAAGGGGAAGAGGGGGGGGAAAAGAAAGAATAATAAATTAAAAACAAAGTTCTGTAGTTTTCAATCACAACTGCCAACAAAGTGGATGCAGCCTAGGGACTGTACTCAGAAAGGTATTTCCCAAAAAGACAAAATAGTGTTAAATAATTTCCCTCTAAAAGGCACCTAGTGAGACTTCCAAAATAGTTTCATCCCTCTTCTCTGAATGTGGTTAACCAAGATACGCAAAAGGTTAAAGACAGGTTACTAGGTGGGTCAGGAAAACACTACAGAAGAGCCAGATGCAGTTGAGCAGAAGGAAGGCTGGGAGAAAGCAGCCAGACAGTTTCTCGCCCTCTCAGAAGGTACTTGACAGCTCAGAACAGCAGAGACACAGATCCTCCGTGTTTGTGGTTGGGCTTTTTATTTTGTTTTCTTGTGCCTTTTTTTTTTTTTTTTTAATTGGATCCATTCACACCAGGAACTACGGTACGGTTTTGCCGCAGAGAGAAGTGGATGCTTCATCTAGTCCTACATTAATATCTTAATCTTTTGTGTTTGACCTGTCTTAGGGAAAGGAAATTCTTCATTACTAGCCTATAATGTTCTAAGAGATGGTTAAGATGAAAATCAATTAACCTCTGTGATACCTTATCTCAAACACAGACTTCAAGTTATTATTTTAATTGCAAAATTAAGAGAGAATGCGCAAGTCTCCACTTGTAATGACTCCTGTTTACTGTAAGCAGGTAAGATGAATAAGCTGTTATGGAAAATGTGCTGGGATGCGCTAACTTTGGACACACAACTCATGCATTAGCAATGTTTATGGATTTACTCATTACACAACCAGTCTTTTTGTACATCCCTTCTGGGAACAAACAAGTGTCCAGACATAGTCAAAAGCAGGATGTCCGATATGCAGGAAAGTTTATTTTTCACTAGCCTTCCATGATCCAGAAGCTCTCTGAACTCAAAACCATCCTTGTCCAGTGGCTGAAGGGGCAAGATTTAACGCCTTGATATAACAACAGACCACAAAGGGAACAGCAAATGCTGTGGGGCTCCTTAATCCCCACCAGGCTTACTTCCAGATCCCAAAAGAGCCTAAATTCCAGGACGTGGAGGCCTTATGCTAGGAACTATGGCAGGAGTTTACACCAGGCACTTGTCAAAACTGAAACCCAGAAAACCATCAAAGGAACACCGAGAACTCCTTGAAATGGCGTTTCCCCACGAAACCATCGCTGGAAAGCTGCCAGCTATTGCCCTAAAACAGGGAGTAAGGACACGCATATAGCAAAGTGTGAGGCAAGGTGCTGTGGGAAGGTTGAGCACACGGGGAACTGTACAAAGGAGGGGCTAGTTAAACAAGTTTTGCAGGACGGGTTAGAGACCTGCCCATGTAGGAAGAAAAACCCACCAGTGTGCCAAAATTGGAACATCGCCACCTGCATTTTTTTTAATTGCTGCTGGTGTTATCAGCAGGCTCCAGGCAAAATGTGACCTAGTGCCAACTATGTCAGTGTATGGATACCAGCAGCGTTGAGAAAGTTGCAGCACATATGCAGGATCTAGAAGTGAACCTGGAGACCAAACCTCTAGCAAGCAGACCTGAACCCCTGCTCCCACCACAAAGTGCTGCACTTGACTACTCTCCTACTTGCTTTCCTGCAGCCTCGCTCCCAGCTTGCATCCAGGCAAAGCCTTTGCCACGATCCCAGCTTCCAGGTGCCCCTCTGAGGTACGGCGGATGAGCTCAACAGGGAAGTTACGGCGAAGTTACAAAATCCACACGACTACCCGAGGCAGTGGCTCAGGCAGAAAGCGAAGGTGGGATGCCAGATAACGCTGTGCAGATACAGTCAAGCCATACACCAAATGCCTGCTAAAACATGACTGCTTTGCAGGTGACACCGATGTATCTAATCAAACACATTTGAATGCTGCTTGCGAAAACTGTGGTGTTGACAGGCATGGAGACTGAAATCAAGTATCTAGTGCCCAAAGAAACCCAACCATAGGGATCCAATTAAGGAATCTAACTGTTGCCACAGTAGGTCAGAGCAAGAGGCAGTGTGGTCTCATAGCTTTTTCCAGCATGAACCCTTTCAAGCAAGGTAAGTGACTCCATCTCTGGCAAAACATCCCAGATGCTTGGAATCCAAGGTTTAAAGGGAATTCCCAAGCCAGAGACTGTATCTGCACAATTTCTCTTCAGTGCCAAGGATCATCACAACCTCCTTCAATGTATCTAATCTCTTTTTGAACACGTTCATACCTTTAGCTTCCACAATATCCCGGACTAGGTGAATTTCAAACATAACTACATTTTGCCTACTAAACCCCAGTATCTTCCTGTCATCCATTTGAAAGTTCCGACTGATCGTTTCATCAGCTCCTAGCCCTACGCAACGCTGATTTCTCCCTTCCAGCACCCTGCCAGAGTGATAGTTTCCTCAGTGAGTCATACAGCTTGCAGTCTTACATGGAAGTAGTTCTATCTCTTTGGACACCCTCACTGGGTCTCTCCACATTCTCTGGTTTTACTAGAACGTTTTCAGGGACTGCAGACAGCAATCAAACTGCATTTATAGAGTGTCACATAAATATTTTGCTTTGTTCTCTTCTCTTTCCAGTAATTACTATTCTAGTTGGCTCCTGCAGTACAAGGGTTGGGCAGACATAGTCAGAGAACTATGCATAATACAACAACCTTCCCCAAATACCGCTCCAAAAGCGCCTTGTGTTACACACATATCAGGATACTTTCCTCCTTCGTGTTCTGCCAACGCAGGCTTTCCTCTACCATTTCACCAATAGATTTTTCTACCTGTTTTCCCAAAGGACACTCTAAGTTTTATTCTGAATACTCCTGTATCGGCAATCAGCTATTTAACCCTAAGATCACTTGGGAATAAGCATTGCCACAGCTTCTTGACCCACCTTACTGGTCATTTGCCTTAGGTGAGAATGGCTGACTACTTATTCCATAGCTTTCTCTCACCAGTTTACCCTTGAGATTTTTGATTTTTCTCCTTTGTCTTGGCATATTGGCTTTTCTTAAAAGCTGTAGAAGGACCAGTCTTAAATATATTTTCTCCTGTTGATTTATTTTTTTTATAAAAATCCTACAGGGTAGTCTAATTTACAAGCTCCAGCATTCTTCAAGACTACTAGCACGTTCACTGCCTTCCCTTTCTGTGTTCCCAAGGCTAATTTAAAAAATGACACAGTACAATGTCTAGCACAGCTATTGCAAACTCCTTTAGACTCGTTCAGTGAATGCCACCGGGACCTGGAAAGCTGTTAGTGCTCATTTTAATAATTCCCCTAAAAAGCTGTTGCTGGCACATCGATCTCAAACAGTTCCTTGGACCTATCTCTGACAAAGCAAGGCTCTGACGTGAAAACTGAGTCCCTCTGCTCTGAATGCCAATGCAGGTAACTTACTGTGCTTTTATCTCACCATCTTCTCTTCCCAGAGAAGATGAGAAGCAAGAGCAGCAACAGGAGCATTCTCTAACTCAGGGTGAACAACGTGCTGAAAGCCAGGGTTTATTTGAACCTTCATCTGTTTTCCCTAAAACTGATCCTTTGTTCATACTTGCCCTGCCCTGCAGTTAGGAAGTGCTGGACCCCTGCAAAGTCACAAGATCAGACTGGAACAGGCAGGCACTCACCTTTGTGTCAGGTACCCAAGTCCTGCTCAAGACTCAAAACTTGTGCTCGTCTCACTACGGAGGTACCTTATAGTCTGTGGGTACTTCCACCAGTAAAACTTGCTGAAACACTACAGTGCCACCACTGCCCATGCCAATAGGCATCACTGGCTTATCAGAAAGCAGCACCTGCCTCCTTTTCACCCAAAACATCATGAATTTGGAAGCCCTATCTCAGCAACAAGTTCCTTGAAGGGCTCAAGCCACTAGATAGGCCCAAATCACACATAGTAGAGGCAGGAGTTTTGCTTTGTGTTACAGCACATTCATCAAAGTCAAACATGGAGGCTGCAGGCCTTCCTCTGCCCAAGGGGCAGATTTTGGCCAGTGCTTTCTAGGGGATGGCTCAGATGTTCCTCCACTGCATGGCAGCTGCTGCAGTGCCCAGCACTCCTCAAGCACCATGCAGGGGACATTTGGTGTCTTCTGCTGCACAGAGCAGTGCATCTCTAAGTCATTGTAAGAACACCCAAATGCCATGTGGATGACAAATTTTACCCATTAAGAATATTTCAAAGTATGATGCCACTCTACAATAGCAGAATCAAGAGCTCTGTCCCCTAGAGTCACTGGGCAGTGTACAGGGTCATGGTACAAAACGCCTTTCTGCTGAACTGCAAGCAGATAAGACAACAACATAAAGACTAAAGATGCACAGAAATATTTTATCCTTGACTTGGCAGTGTTAGGTTAAGTGTTGGACTCCATCTTAAAGGTCCTTTCCAACCTAAACAATTTCATGATTCTATCCAAGACCACACAGGAAGAAAGTATTAACGACAAGAATGTAATTCATACTTCCTTAAATATCCTTAATTATATTTCTAATGGGTTTTCAACACCTATGTGAAATAGGGAAAAAAACCCTTGAGATAGTCAAAGCACGTAGCACGCAGGCATTCAAAGCTTACTTGCACTTACCACATAATGTGCACATTAAGTGGGTACAGAGACAAGCCAGAGATCTTCTACAACACTGTAAGAGTCAAAACCAATGGGCCGATGCTGCTTAATCATTGGCCTTTTCCTTGTGTTTATTAAAGGTTCAAAACAGCAGCACCACTATTCCTCAACAAATTAGTCATCTCTTTCATTGCAAAAGATGCCAGGATTTTATAAATTTATCTGATTAGAGCTGGCATCTTGGAATTGCGTCACTGTTTAGCTGTGGATATTCTACTTGCCAAGGGAAGGAATTGAGGTGAGGAGTCAGATTTTTATCTTGGGTTTCATTTCAGCAACTCCCATGAAAGTGTACAAGCATGCTGTACAAACACTCCTTCTGTTTCCGTACAGGTGTACACCTCTAGATCCTGCAAGGAATCGCACTATATTGCCCGCTCCATTCTTTACACCCTTTATTCTTGCAAGAAGATTTCTCTCAATTACTTTAAGGGAGCAAACAAGGGCACACTCTGCAAACTACTGACAGACTTTGTGCTCTCCGCAGGTGGGCATGGGTTAACTGAATTGGAAGGAGATATATGCATTGAGCAGGAAGGGAATACTTTTGTATTCAGAGGATGTGTCTTAGCCATAAGAGTGTCTAAGGCACAGATATGATAAAACATAGTACTTGTTTTATCCTTGCTCTTGAGAATTCACACAAATCGAGGGAGTAGCAAAACAATATGAGAACGGGAAAGCAGCAAATGGTTTTTAGCTTTTACTTGCTGTAACTGGCATCTACACAGATTAGCCTGTGATCCTTGCTGAGAAGCTCAGCAGTAAGCTAGACCTCAGAGGTAGACCAGAAGTTGAGTTTACTTCTAATTTGATACTTATAACCACTCCCAGAATTAGTTATTTGTTCAGCAGAAAACCACTATCAGGCACTTAAGCAAAGAACAGAAGCTCGTAAGAAGGACCAAAATAGTCTGAAGTGGTCAAATTGTCACTAACTCACACCTTGCTCTGCACTCTCTACTTTTAGGGATTTAGCCATCCCTCTCCCACATAGCTACACTTCAAGCAGCAGGAGCTTAGAGTGCCTTCCGCAAAGCCAGATGAGAAGCAGGAGTATGACTCCTCCAGGGTGATGGGGATAAACATGTCTCACTCCTTGAACAAGTGTCCCAAGAGCAGGGAGTTATGCAAGAGAAGAGCCTCCTTTTCTTATATTTGTCAAAAACTGAAATCTGGGTGTCAGCACACCAAGATAGCCTGTAAGAGCAGAGCCTTTAAAACTGAAGTCTTTGAATTCCAGCTACACATACAGCTGTTCAGATTGAATACTGCCTAAAAAGGAGTGGGCTTTTCTTCGTGTTTGCTGCCGAGTAAAGGTCTTTTGGACCACAGGAGTGGATTTAAAAGGTTACAAGTTTCCAAACTCATTTTTTCAAACAAGAATTACTAACAGGAATTTACAGAAGTATTCTCATTTACCTCTCTACTATTCATGTAGCTGTGGTATCTCAAGAGTAGCTGCTCTACCATCATACTATACATGTACCCAGTAACAGTGACTGCAAACAGTCATACTTCGGTTTAGTCAGCCATCTCTTCTCCCAGTTTTATGCATACATGATGGCCTGAACTGTGGCCTTGAGGGTGACAATAATGCATGATGGGCATTTTGTAATCTTGAGAAAGCTTCAGGCAGCAATCTGTTACCCAATATTTAAGACTGGGATTTTCTCTCCTTTTAAAGCTACTCACGCATAGCTATGCAGTGCTCCACACACACGTCTTAACATCCCAGCAGAGTCTGTAAAGAGAGACAGTTGTTTGCAAAGTAAAAAAAAAAATAGGAACAGACTGAGTGTCAGTAAGTGGCAGCTGCCAAGGTAGGCAGACATCTTGTAGCATGTCACTGAGGCAGGGAAGGAGTAGAAATCATTTACCCATTTGCAATGGAAAATTTTTATTTAAAAGGGATGACTGATAACAACCCACTGCCTCTCATCAGCCCAAGTCCTCTTTCATAAGCTCTCTTTCATGCCAGCTCTGTTTCCTGTGTGTTCTTTAGCAGTCATGGAATGAGAAAAAGGACTGATAAACCATACACTACAACAGGGAAAAAAAAGGGCATGCAGCACTGCTGCTCTGCATATTCAAAACTGACTGGAGAAGCAAAACAGTGAAAGCTGACAATTATAACTTTAGAGTAATTACAGAGTATTTCAAGATCTGTAATCTAGACAAGTAATTGGGAGACATTTTAATAATAACTCTTTGTGAAGACGTTTCTGTAGAGCGAAGATTTTCTACACAAGTTCTCCTCTGAAGAGGCTGTTCATTCTTTTCCCTCTCACCAGAGAAAGCATTTCAGTTCTGGTACCATAAACACTATAAGTCTGAGATTAAAAAATATATATATAAGAAAGAACAGGACCATTATAGGGAAGTCTTTTAACTTTTTTCCCCCCCTCTAGAAACATGGGATAGTCCCTTCCCATCCCTACAGATGATAATTATTAGTCAAAAGAGATTGTAGCGTCTCAATTAGATCAACAAAGTAAAGTTTATCATTCCAAGTCTGCCCTTTCAAAGGAGAAGAGCTGTTCCCACATGTGCCCCATCCCTGGGCTGAGCACACATTTCTTCAGCCCCTGCCTCAGCCCTCCTCTCCGACCAGGGGAGAAGGGCTGGTCTCAAGAGTAACTCTCTCTGTAACCCAGAGAATCACTGCAAACCTGAAACGAGGGAGGGCAGATGTTGAACAGACACAGGAACACCACACCCCTGGAGCAATTCATGCTCGTTTCATGCTCGTTTACAAGCCCTTGCTCTGTCACAGTGGGATAGTCCAAACTGGCACATCAACATGGGGAAAGCTTTGAGATTTGAAATAGACATTAAGCAGATGCCTGATAGAATTACAGAAATACTATTCTTAAAGAACTTTAATTACTTGAAGAAATGTTTTACTGCTTTTCATGTAAGAGAATTAAGAACAGGCCCCGGTGAAGGGCCTGGAGAACAGACCTTATGAGGAGTGATTGAGGGAGCTGGGTCTGTTCAGTTTGACCAAGAGGAGGCTGAGGGGGGAATCTCATCATGCTCTACAATTACTTGAAAGGACATTGTAGAGAGGTTGGTGCTGGTCTCCTCTCACAGGTAATTAGGGACAGAACCAGGGGGAATGGCTGCAAGTTGCAACAGGGCAAGTTTAGGCTGGACATTAGGAAGAAATTCTTCACAGAAAGCGTGGTCAGACACTGGAATAGACTGCCTAGGGAGGTGGTTGAGTCACCATCCCTGGATGTGTTCAAGTGTCGTTTAGATGGGGTGTTGGGTGATATGGTTTAGGGGTGACCTTGTAGTGTAGGGTCAATGGTTGGACTCGATGATCCCAAAGGTCCTTTCCAACCTGAATTGTTCTATGATTCTATGATTCTAAGGCCAATGGCATCCTGAGGTGCATCAGGAAGAGCGCTGCCAGCAGGTCAAGTGAGGTCATCCTCCCCCTCTACTCTACCCTGTTGAGCCTTCATCTGGAGTACTGGGCCCAGCTCTGGACTCCCTGGTTCAGGAAGTACAGGGAACTGCTAGAAAGGTTACAAAAAAGGGACTTTTTAGTCTGGAGAAGACTGAAGGAGGACCTTATCAATGCTTATAAATATTTAAAGGGTGGGTGCCAGGAGGATGGGGCCAGTCTTTTTTCAGGGTGTGCAGTGACAAGAGGTAACGGGCACAAAGCTTGAACATAAGAAGCTCCATCTAAACATGAAGAGGAACTACCTTACTTTGAGGGTGCCAGAGCACTGGAACAGGCTGCCCAGAGAGATGGTAGAGTCTCCATCTCTGGAGACATTCAAAACCCATCTGGATGCCATCCTGTGCAATCTGCTCTAGATGAACCTGCTCTGACAGGGAGGTTGGACTAGATGTGCTCCAGAGGTCCCTTCCAACCCCTGACATTCCATCTAACACATTTTCTTTAACTCAGGCTGTCAGTGAAGAGTGATCCCCCATAAACACTAAAGGAAAGTAGAACAGACCATGCAGTACAACAGATATAAAGCTTACCTAGAAAGAGAAAATAAAGGTGTATCAGCACTGCTAATACACATAGCAAAGGCAGTGGGACTTCCCTTTTAATAGTGTCAAACTGAAAGTTCTCAATAATATTCACATCCTCAGAACATCTAAACACAACTACCCAGTATTTTATGATGCTCAAAGTAATTTCTAAGAATCCTCTAGACTCCAGACGCATCTTCCCAAGGCAGCATGATGTGTTGGCTTAAAGAAGCCTCCAGCATCAAGAACTATCAGTTTTTTGCCCTCACAGACAGCTGACCTTAATAACGTACCTGGCAGCATACAGATAACAGAAGTGCTATGAACATGCACCTCCACTACAGACACAGAAAGAATTTCTAGGCACTCGATTTGCACTTGTTTGGATGCATCATCATATTTGTCAGGTGATAAAACCTGGCAGTCGAGACTATCTGCCTTCTTCAAAGGCTTTGCAGAGATCTCACCGTACTGTTACAGGTTCAAGTTAACAGGTAACCAGTAGCACCATGCCACTCATTTTCGTTCCTCCAAATCTTTCAAGAGTCGTGGTAACTAAAGCTACAGAAATCAACTGATAGTAAGACTTCAGTGAAACACTCCAGGATCAAAAAAAAACCCCAAAAAAACCCCCCACAAAACCCCAAACCCTCATAACATTAAGTAATGTGAATCCAGGCAATCTGAAGAAAAAATACACACCTGGGGGGAGGAGAGGAAGTAAATATTTACATATATGCTTACAATAAAAGACATACCTCCCTCATTTTAGGCCTTTGCGAAAAGTAATATTGTAATGTTTCACAATATGAGTTATTCAATCATTAATATAATATACAAGAACTATCAAAGACTTGAAAATATTTCAGTGCTCTTCTGAACCTAAGAAAACATGAACTCGGTAACCTAACATGCAGACATTGTCAAGGAAAGCTTCCCTGGTGCTGACCAGCTTCTTCCAACACTCATCATGGACTATATCACACTCTTAATTCATGCAGATAAACAAGGAAAGAGCCACTTCAATAATGAAGTTGGGCTCTTTATGTGCAGGGCTGTTACCAAAAAAAAAAAAAAGGCATACAATAATTCAACATATTTCATCAATGTAGAGACCTGACAAGCTGCATAATTTAGAATGTATCTAAGGACAGCAAGGCAGCCCTCCTGAAACTGAAGGCAAGATTTTTTTTTTAACTATTAGATATTATCTTTCAATGATTTTTTTTCAATTATTTCAATTATTACCTTTCAATTATTTAAGAAACTTTAAAATTCATACACTGGCACAAGAAATGTAGCTCAGTTAAAAACGGATCAACTCAGTAACAATCATGTAAAAAATCAGTCCTGCTACATTCAATGCATTTTAAAGACTGCTTCCTTAATATTAATGCTTTAAAGATACCAATTAGTGATTGCTGACCATCATGAATCTTAGTGAGTCTTCTATTATTTTCAAATCTAAAAGCATATTGGATTTATAAGTAGTGTTTTCAATAGAACAAAGGCCATTTTATTCACATAACTTCAGAACAGTATTGATGTTTCCAACATGTCACTTGACCACAGGAACGTCTCAAAAACTGGATGACATTTACATGTATCGACAGTATTGCAGCTGATCTTTTTATACAGAGTGATTATTTCATTAGTTATGATCAAAACGGGACACAAGAGGTATTTGCTGGTGAAGGACAAAACAGCACAGTACCCTGTGTTCATACCATAGGAAATATTTCAAAACATAACTGCATGTTTCCCATGTACACCAATTAACATTTTAGGAAATTTTATCCTCCTGAATCTAAACCAAAATAGCCTGAAGATTCTCACACACAGTTTTGTACTCCAAATATTGCAGTGCTTTGTAACTAACAAAGGCCATAATCACCCAACTAACAATTTTCATTGTTTGATCCAAGTGGCATGCAAGGAGTGAAAGGCTCACAGTAAATGCATTCAATTAAATTCTTTTTAATGATCTGCAAGCACAGAAGACACAAAGAACGTTTAAAAAAGGTGAACTTTACGCTGAGTGTCCTTTAAAAAGCTAGCAGCACAAAATATTTTTTTAACAGACCAGACATCTATCTTGCGTCCTGAGCAGTAGTACATCATTTTGTTGTCCATGATTTTTGACTCCCAGGTTTTGCAAATGCTGATACATCAAGACTTTTACCGCTGCTGCACTGTTCATATAAAGTCTAAAAGTTAATAAAAACAGGTATTCAGGTGAACAGTTGTACTGCACAGGGATTCAAACTGTATCTTTATAAAAAACATTACCACTGGAAATAAGTCATCACATACTGAAATATTCCAAACTCCACACTAAAACTTCTCCCTCAAATCAGAAAATAAAGACACACTTAAAGCAGCATAGTTGTACCAGTTGTAAACTTAAGGCAGCATAGTTGTACCAGTTGTAATGCAATGTAGTGCCTAAAATAAAACACGTACGCTAACTTAGCAGCATGAGCAATTGCACAGAGCTTCAGAAGCTGGCAGAGAACAGACTAATTACTGAGGTTTAAAATCAAGTTTACTCCGTTAATTATCTCTGATGTGGAAACACTAGCATGGAAGAAGAGGTATTTGCATACTTGAGGGAGCAAGATAGGAAAATCAGTGGCCACAAAACACAGCCACATCACACTTGTTAAAAGGATAATCTCTTGTTCATACTCATTTTTAAAAATGATCAGGTATGACTAGCAGTGTAAGTATAAACTTCTTGAGATTTATTTTATGCACACTGAATTTACTTTCCTTCCCAAGAAAGTGGCTTTGCATTCCATCTCAACTTACGATATATTTGACCACCATCCCCTCTTCTGCGAGACAGGTGCAAATAACCAAGTTGGTGAAGTGTTACCAAGTTTCTCTTTCAAACAGTAAACCCAGAGGCTGAAACCGTAATACCTCAACCAGGGCTAATTTACACAGAGCAATGCATTAAGAGTTCAGTCCAAAAGCTGGCACCCTTGACAGATCGATCTAGATCGTGTCTCCATAACGAAGGTCCTTAAATGACAAGACCCCCCTACAGATTTTGCACAGCTTAAAAGCAAAGCAGCACCATAAAGACTGTTGTAGAGAGGAGATGCTGGGGCAGCAGGTATCTGCAAGTAAGGCAATGCAGATACACTGGGACACAGAAAGGAAAGAAAAAGCTAAAAATAAAGACTACTATCATCTTTTCAGAAATTCTGCATGCTTGCAAAAAAAAAAAAACACTACAAAGTGTTTTTCCAGCTGTGGCTAAAGCTCCATATATGTTTCCTTTCAGCTTTCATTACCAAACGTTCTCACCTTTGTTCTCATAACATGTACTACCAGATAAAACAGAAAAAGTTTACTTACCCTCGCAGCTCTAGAAATGGAGTTGGGAGAATTCAAGCCAACAAGCTGGCCAAGGATACGTTTCATTTCCTCAGTTGTTCCTTTTGCATTTGGAACACCTGCAGTTAATTCAGAATTATGTTACAGTTTACACAGAGTTGTATACAATTATCAGTGCAGTTTTTAAGAGGTTTATGAATTAAAATATTGAAGTCTTTTCTGGAACATAAGCACCAAGCAAAATAGATTGTTACATCTGCAAGTAGAAAGCACATAAGAGCATTTTGATTTCTCAAATAGAATGATAAATAAAAATTTTAAATAAATGTACCTGTTTGACAATTACTTTGAATTTGAACATAAGGATGTACCAGCAACTCCGAAACAGATATTCTTTGTTTAGGATTTCTTATTAAACAGCGCTGCAAATGAAAAAACAAAAAGAAGAGGAAGAATGCTTTGCCTGCAAATTAAGAATTTTCCTAAGAATTAACAGTGATAATCTTTAACAGACCCTGTAAGATTCATGTCAGTACTTCTTACTGCTGAACTACATACTCAGACTCAACTCGATACAGTAACAGATTAACCTCGTTGCCTTCATTAGCAATTATCTCAGAGTAAAGTTTGGTATCCTGCCTTACTCAAGCAACAAAGAAAAGATGAAGACCAGAACCTACAATATCCTTTTATTTTGAAGGACTCAAAATGACACCAAGATTTCAAAGTTAAGGGGTTAAGTATTTCTGGAATGCAGTTTGTTACCTGCTGAGAAATGTAATTAGGGCTTGAGTGAAATCATAGTCCAAGTTTCAAAAGCAGGAATAGGTACAGGATGAGGGAAATGGATGGCAAGGACAAATGATATTGTATTTACTGGCGCTTATAACGCGAAGGTCGTGGGTTCGATTCCTGTTCAGTCCCCATGTGTTGCCTGATACAGTTGAGAGGTGTCCCTGCCCATGACAGAGAGCCTGAATTAGATGATCTCTAAGGTCCCTTCCAGCCTAAGCCATTCTATGATTCTCTGATTTTACTGTGGGTTGCTCAGCCAAAAAGATTTATATCAGACTGCTCTAAGTATTTGCTTGTTTATTTGCTACTGAACTGAAAATAGACTTTTACTATGGAAGTGATATGAAGTAGCTCTAGCTTCCTTAAGTCTTCTTTAGGAGTAAGTAAGGCCTACATATAGCAATAAGCATTTATTTGTGGAAAAATGTTTCTCAAGCACAACTCAGTTTAAGAAAATATGCTTTAAATACAAAAATTGCCATTATCTGAACCAAAGCTAATCTTACAGGACAGTTACCTTTAGCACATCTTGAAGATCCTTCTCAGCAATATCTGGAAATTCTATTTCATAACTAGGATCAACAATAGCATGCAGTTTATTAATTGGATTTGTTATGTGTTGAAACGGAGTCCTCCCGTAAGTCATGCAGTATAAAATGCATCCCAATGACCACACATCACTTTTAGGACTTATCTAATATAAAATCAAAAACATTAAGATTATTTCTCACTTAAGGAACTGTCCCTTCAGTCAATTTATCATATAATCATACAATCATTTCACTTAGTGTATCTATTTTACATTGGATAAAAGATCTTATTAACTAGCATACAAAAAAAGCCCAGCATGCCCTTATCTACCACGACAGCAATGTGACTTCATTCACTAATATTCCATAAGAAAGCTATTTTTATTAATTAACTTTAAAAAAATCAACTTGCTTATACAACTAAAAGAAGCCCTTAGCAAGTTGAACAGAAGGATTCTAATTTCAGATTTACAAGCAAATATAAATAAAAGCATACTAAATTAATTCAATCCAGAAACCAGCAAGACATCACAGCTGTGTCCTCAAAGTGAGACTCTGGGTTTAAAGGATTCAGATTTCAGCCACCACACTTGGGCTGTTCCGTACAAAATTCTCCACTTCTGTGAAAGCTGAAGCACTTGAAGAAAAGTGCATAAGGTTGGTGGCATGGGGGAGAGGAGGGAAGCGAAGCAAGAGGCCCACAGAGTTCCTGACTCCCAGCACAACGGTTAGATTTTTGCTTATATGAGCTGAGCTCCAGAACAAGTCTGCACTTTGCACACAATTTTTAAAAACATTTTAAAAAAAAGTTAAAGGTATAATCCCTAACACAAGAAATCCATCTCTAAGAAACCCTATTTGGTGATTAGAAAGGCAAGACTGTGTTTCACAGCATAGTAATACTTCCATTCAGCTGTTAAAGTCACAATCCTTGCGTATATATGTGCACATACACATGATTACAGATTATTTTTTAATACCTTTCCACAAGACTGTGTAACCCCTTAACTGAAGTTTGACTGCCAATGAGCAATTGCTTTCCTTCAGTCCCTTCCTCGGCATTGACATTCTATTCCCCTGATGGAGTTCTAAAAAGTTCTACAACACACAGTGCTTTGTTGCACAGAAAAATAGGATACACAGAACTCATACATGTGTCCCCTGAACCAGACTCCACTGTATCACCTTTTAAAAGACTTTATTAGTTATCACTCATTTCTTGCAAAATCTGCCTCTAGCTTAAAAGAATTCAATAATATGCTAAGTGAGAAAAGCATCATCATTTTCTTGCTTTCAGAAAAAGATTTCTAAGCCAAAGCTATGCAGAAAGTTAAAATGTAGCTGTGTAGCAGCTAGCAGAACCATAAAGGTTGCACCAATTTTTGGCAATTTTACTAATTCAGCACTTAACATTTTTCTAAACAGCATATGCTTTTAGGTAGTTGAGAGGAATGAACTTAAGTCTTCAATCTCTGCCAACCATCATCATGGCACAGTGGATTTCCTTGTATTCTAGTTTCAGTGGAAGATTTTGAGAAAACTAAATCTTAAAATAACATGAAAACTTAAAATAACATGAAATGAATAGGAGAAAAAAAGATCATGTTACCTTAGAACGAGATTTCCCATTTTCTCCATAGGAAGACATATCTTTTATTGCTTCAGGTGGCATATAATTCATCGTTCCAACCTAGTCATAAAAATTTAAAGATACTCCTTCAGTGAGGCATGCATTTAACTCACTTGATAAAAAATTAGATTAGTCTCAAAGCACTGAAAAGCATCTTGAAAATTTGTTTCTATTAAGACTGAAGGCCACTGCTATTCCATTCAATGAAAAGATGTTAAAAAATCATATGTGAATATTTACATATATACATATATATATATAACCATTCTGCATAAAATTTCAGTATTCATTAAAGTCACTGCATCAATTCAACATAATCGGTCAGTACTATAGCAGTTCACGGAAACGTGTACATTGGTTTCCCAGAAGTGTTCTTCACCTGAGAATCTTTAATGATGCTGGTCACATCTGGCTGCATTTGGTTTGCAATGCCAAAGTCAATTAGTTTTAACATTCCGTCGACTATCAGAAAGTTTGCTGGTTTCAGATCACTGTGAATAATGCCTGTAAAAGAGTTTAAAGTCAATCCAGGTTGAGTAAATTCAAGTTACAACTATGGTGGAGTTTTTTATTGTTCAATTCCCAAAATCCTTACACAGAGAGAAGGTGCAGATCAGCTTTACCTGGCCAAACCAAGTTATGGCCAAAACTAACTTATTCTTTGTCAATTTCATAAAATGCTTCCATTTCTTTTTAAACACTTAAGACTTGCATGAGTTTATAGTTTGAATTATTACTTATTCAAATCTACAGGCACCCCAAAAGAGCTCCAAGAGACTTGAGTTGCATAGTTTCTCTCCATTAGGGCCAGGCCCTCCAGCTGCACGTGCACACTGCCACACTGAACTGCTGTTCTGGGGCAACTCAAGGGCCTGTACCTTCCTGTAGCTTTCTCTTAAATAATCAGCTAAATAAGCACTTAAAAGAAAAGAATTACATTGCTTAGTCTGGTGGGGCTCTGAGCAACCTGATCTAGTTAAAGATGTCTCTGCTCTCTGCAGGGAAGTTGGACTAGACGACCTTTGAAGGTCCCTTCCAGCCCAATATGTTCTATAATTTTATGTTTTCTGCTTCTGATCTCAAAGATACCATTTACTGAGGATTACATACGATTGACCTCTCAAATCCTACCTACACGATTTATTATGGATTTTGCTTACTGTCCATATGATCAACAAATTCATCCTTATACTTTACAAAATGGGTCCAAGGACACACCATCTAGTATATAGCCTGTGTTTTAGTGGCTTTTGCGCTCTTCTATATTATTGAATGTCCTAGTATTCTTGTGCCCTGTCATATGTGCAGGTCTCTTCACTTATTTATTTTTTTTTCCTCCTTAAATACAAAAAGGATTCAAAAATGCTCTCTCCTTCATGTTGTAAGGCCAAACAGAATACAGATGCAGGCATTTCAACTACATAGGTAAAGATGAAAGGAAGGCCTGAAAGATTTATGAGAAAAAGCTGAAATACTAAGTCAAAGTGAAGACAATCGAGCTGTGTAAAAGCTGTCATTCATGTCAAAGCTTCTTTGGAGAGGATGAACAGCTAAAAATTGGGTCTAATGGAGAACAAGTAGTATTGTGAGTATACAATGTAGTCTAATATACAAAAGATTATTTTCTGTCTGTTGCAGGGAAACAGAAAGCATTATACAACGGTGATACTTGGAGATCACTTTGAGTTAGCAAAGTCTACCTCAATGCATCAACATTTACTTGTCTTTTGTTTCACTAAATTTTTTTCACAATCAGTGCCCATCTTTGAAGATCACTGGGCTTACGTCAAAACTAAGGGCAGTACCACATCCAAAATTTAAACACATTCATATTATCTCTGCCATATAACCTATACAAATACCTAGAATAACTTAATAATACCATATTCGTGGATTGTGTGAACAGCTTCCAGCATATTTTTCCAATAGCTCTTCCTTTCCAATGGATCAATGCTTTTTTTCTTTTTAAGCCAGCTATTGAGATCAATATTTCCACACTCCATTACCATGTAGATATGATGGTCAGTAATTTCACTAAAAATAAATAAACATACTTATGTTAAAATTCAAGGCATTTTCTATATACAAGAAAATATTGGTTTAATAAGATTCAGTGTTTACTCACTAGCCATAAAGGCGGATGATCTTATCACTATGTTCTTGCAGTCTACTCAAATGAGCAATTTCATTCTTGTAGCTCTCAACAGTCTGTTTATCAGCTTCCTCTAGATTCACATACTTGACAGCATACAGCTGCTTCTTTTCATTCAGTACTTGAAACACCTGCAAAATAGTATCAGTTAATAACTCCATTCAATCCTAATTCTGATTTATTATGGCTCTTTATCTTACCACAAACAGAATTTCAAAGAAAAAGCGTACCTTCTCGTTAGGAAGCGTTTCTTTACCAAGAGAGTGGTCAAATATTGGAACAGGCTTCCTAGAGAGGTGATAGATGCCCCAAAACTGTCAAAGAGGCATTTGGACAGTGCCCTTAACATGCTTTAATTTTTGGTCAGCCCTGAAGTGGTCAGGCAGTTGGATGAGATGATTGTTGAAGGTCCCTTCCAACGAAAATATTCTTTTTCAAATTATTACTCTCTGAATTAACAGAATCATGTAAAATTAATAACTTAGCCTCAGCCTTCACTAGCAATCTCTCTTCTTACATCTCTCAAGTGGACGGACAGCAAGACAGAAACTGGGGGAGGAAAGTCCCTCCCAGTGTAAGACAAAAATCAAGTTCATGACCACCGCTGAGGAACCTGAATATACATAAGTCTATGGGACCTGACAAGATGCATCCCAGAGTCCTGAGGGAATTGGCTGATGTAGTTGCCAAGCCACGCTCCAGGATATCTGAAAAGTCATGGCAGCAAGGTAAGGTCCCTGGGGACTGGAGAAAGGGTAACATTGCACCCATTTTTAAACAGGGTAGAAAGGAAGACCCTGGGAACCACTGACCTGTCAGCCTCACCTCTGCCTGGGAAGATCACAGAATGGATCCTCCTAGAAGCTCTGCTAAGGAACATGGAGGACAGGGAGGTGATTTAAGACAGCCAGCATGGCTTTACCAAGGGCAAGTCCTGCCTGACCAACCTAGTGGCCTTCTATCATGGGAGTAACTACAGCAGTGGACAAGGGAAGAGCAATGGATGTCATCTATCTGGACTTCTGTAAGGTCTTTGACACAGCCCCCCACAACATCCATCTCTCTAAATTGGAGAGCTGGATTTGATGGGTGGACAAGGAAAGGTCACATGCAGAGAGTAGCAGCCAACAGTTTGTTGTCCAGATGGAGATCGATGACAACTGGTGTACCTCATGGGTCCACACTGGGACCAGTGCTGTTTACTATCTTCATCAGCAACATAATGGGATGGAGCACACCCTTAACAAGCCTGCAGAGAACATTAAGCTGAGTGGTGTGGCTGACATGCCTGAGGGACAGGATGCCATCCAGAGGGACCTGGACAAACTCAAGAACACCAGAGGATTTAGTGAACTGTATTAAGGATGAGATACTCAGTTCTAAAACAAGCTCTAATTAAGATTTCTTGGCAATTTTTGGCAAATCAAAAGGATAAATAAAAAGTTTAAAACAGAAGTGTTATCATTTAAGCTAAGCATCCAGTTTACATTTCACTGCATGCCTCTAACTAAAATTAATGTTTTCACTTTGCACGTGCTGTAAACTAAGTACTATGTAAGCTGTTACTGAGGATTAAGCGATGCATGCATGTGACAAATTTCCCTTACAGAAATTCTTAGTCTGTCCCTGCGACTAGCAACAGTCTTTAGACAGAAGCATACAAGTAAAGCAGAGGTGAGAGAGACAGAACAGACAGAAAAGAAATCCAACTCACATAAAATTGCTTATGTTGGGATTTTTAATAATTCTTAACATTCTGAATAAGAGATTTTACTAAAACTGTTTCCCAAGCTCCTGTGACCCCACATTTCCTTATAAAGAGCACAATCTACCTCCAGGCCTTCATGTAGAAAGCTGAAGTGGGATCCCACCACTGTTTATTGATTTAAGTGAGATTTTTAGATGGTCATCAGTTGCTTGATGACTTTTTCATATTTCTGTAGCTTCAGTTCAGTGTTCTGACCAGAGCTGTTTTGAGGATCTATTCACTGTTTATTCTTTACTTCACAGCCCCTTTATCTACCCATTGATTTTACTTTATTTCTCCACTAAACCCAACAGTTCTGTGCTTAGCATCCCATAATAATGGAAGTATTTTTATAATACATTAATTCAGTTATTGCAGGCACTCTGAAGACTCAGGTAAAACAGTAATGCATGAAGTCTAATCTATGCACTATGTTTCCTCTGCATCCACGAGGCATGAAGTATAAGCCTAGCATTAAAACAAATTTCTAGATTCTCTGACTCACTCAGACACTTTGTACATGTTAGCACTAGGCACTCCTTATTAGATAACTTCAACATGTATGTTTACAATACAACTACTATTGTGTAAATGAGTGGCTGTCTAAAAGGATAAAAGAGCATCTTACCTTACTGGAGCCTCCACTGCCTATTTGCTTTAATATTGTATAAACTCTTCCTTTGATGGCAAGACATTCATGTGAAGGTATAGAAGCTGGAACCTGTGTACATATATAAAGAAAATTAAGAAAAGTATTGGTATATGTGCAGTTGAACTTGGTAGAGCTTTCCTTCATAAAGTTAATATATTTTAAATTGTCTTGGTCTTTCTGAACACGATAAAGCCTAGTATAACTAAACTTTATATACGCTTATCTTTAAAGCTGGAGATCCCCACGGAAAAGGTATTTCTACAATGTTCATCACTTGGCATGTAACATCACTAAAATCTTTTATAGATAAAAGATACTGATGGTCTTCACACTGGAAATCAAGAAAAGGCTGTTCTTTAATACGTCTCCTCACATCATTAGACACACCTCCCTCTCTACAGGTAATGTTTGAAAGTCTCTGGATAATCTAGTTTCCATCACAGCATGCAACTGACTTAGAGCTGTACGCAAATTCACTATTACTCTGCTTGAAGCTAACTACTAGATAACAGGTTTCAGTGCTGTGAAGCTGCAACAGCCTGCACATGCTATGCCAAGCTGTAGAACAGCTACAAATTTTAAATATTTATATCCTCTGGTAGGAAGCTTAAACCTACACCTCAACTCTATCTACAGCTGGGAAGATTCCTATTTGAATGTGAAATCCATTTATGATCCATTTCTACATTCCAGGCCACCACAAATACATCAAAATTTGCGGAATCAAACAAAATGGAGAAGGAATAGAATTCTTCATTCTTTTATGCTCCTCAAACTCTTAGGTTTTAGCATACACTGCTTCTCCTTATGGGTACTCTACTGTAGTGGGTAGTACCACTATAACAGCCTAGCAGAATAGAAATAGTGACTATTTCTTGTCTGTGTCATGAAATAGAATTTGAAAAGGCTTAGAATTCAGACACAAAGGCTTCAGGATTTTGACAGGAGAGCTAAATTATTTTACCTCAAGTCAGACATACATACAAAGAAACAGTTATTTTGAGAATAAGCAAAAGACTACTTTCCATTACTCATCCAGAAAATTGAACAGCAAGTTGAGATTAAAACAATATATACATGCGTATACTTAACCTAAGTACTCTCTACATAATTTATGTACCGAAAAATTGTAGAAGAGAGCTTAAAATTGCTACCTGCAAGCCAACTTGATTTTGAAATGGAGTTGCTGGAGTGTGTGGCAGGAAATACGGGACCTGGCTGTAAGGAGTAGAAATCTGACATCCTGGTAGAAAGCTGTTCTTTACAACTGGTGTTCTGAAACTAAAGGAAATAACGAACAATATCTGCATTAGCTGTATTTTTCTAAAGATTATCCTAACAATAAAGTCGAAATCTTCAGTACTTCTTGAAAGTTAAACTCAATCAAGCCTCTGCTACATTCAACAATTAGCATTAAGACCACTTCAACTTCTTGACTTATAAGTCCATTACAAGTACACTTAAATTACAATACACTTCAGAAATATTTCTTAAAACTGTAACTAATTAAAACCCCATCTTCAGGTGCTAGCTGGCACTCCTCACAGAGTGGAAAAATGAAAGCACCATAACTACAAAACTGATCAAAAGACAGCAAGATAGTCTGAGCTATAGTTAGTCTTCTTTAACTTATTGTTCTTTATTCAAAATCTTCTTAGATTAAGAGATATTTTTTCTTTTCAATTGAGTATGAGAACTACTTCAAGGCAATCATGAGAGGGTTTTTCTGAGAGCTTTAGCTACACTGTGTATGAGCAGAAAGATCACATATTTAAGAAAACTAAAAATTGCAAGAAATCCTTTATGTTTTTTTTATTTGTTCCCTTGATGTCTATTATGTCTTTAGTTATATTACCAAATATTTTTTCCACAGGAACTGATACTGCGATCAGAACTGGAGAAGAATTTACATGCCTAGAACTTTTTTTTCTGTGAGGAGTAGAAAAATGAAAGATTTAAAGTGAAAACCAATCAGAAGCATTGTTCTCACTGAAGACAAAAGCACTCAGTCCTGCCTGTTGACCACATGTCATATACACTGTGTGTAACAAAAATTCTACTTTAAAAAATTTACATATTAAAGTTTGAAAGAACAACAATCTGTTTAAGGATACTTCTGTCAAGTTCCATCATGAAAGGATGTTCTTTATTCACCACACACACTCTAAATCCAACACCTACAGGGACAGAGGTCCTACCAACAGGAACAGTGCCTACTCATTCATCATACAGCCTTGACCTATGTGATTCATCCTGGACACTTACGAAAAACAGTAACTAATCATATAATTAATTATCAACATATGCACAGGGGGTTATGCCTAATTTAAGATTGCACTGGTAAACAAGTGCTAGCATTTCCTAATTTGGGTGCTTGATTCTGCAAGCCTCTCAATTCCTTACTTTTTTTAAGCCCAGACACTTGCATCATGAAAACTGGACTGATATACAGTTATCAATCTAAAAAGCCTGTCAGTCGCAAAAAAACAAAAGAAAGTGTCACGTAGCAGGGATCAGGGAAGGAGAGACTTACTACTTTGATAGTATACTTCCAAACATTGAAAAGTTGACAGTTCCCTAAATGCAATCTTTAAGTCAGGCATTTGCCATCAAAGATTGGAAGTACTTGAAAATCTTATACAATTATAGAATCAGTAAGGTTAGAAAAGACCTCTAAGATTTTCTAGTCCAACCATATACCCAGCACGACTATGACCACTAAACTATGTCCCGAAACACCACATCTATCTTGCTATATCTGAACAGAAAAGCTTAAGAAACCCAGTTAAAAACTTCTCAAGTCTTCCCAGAGATTGATACTCTTAGAGTGTGCAGGTCAAAGTGGTGGCTCACCAGTCCATATAGTCCTTGTCTGTGGCGCTCGGTGTTCCACAGACATGCAATGGGTCACTTCTCTTAGAAACAGCATCTGGAGGTGATAATCCTTTTGAAACAGGGTGACCAGACTGCTCAAGGCTTGATTGTTTTCCCTTCAGAGGGCAAAGCAAGACATTATTCCACACAAAAAGCCACAATTAAGAACACAGAAATAATTTTTCCACACACAAAGGCTGCTACAGCTAGAAAACCACTACGTATCCTTGTTACTTTACCTCTGCAGAGCAACTTTTCTGTATCGCTTCATGAACTGGCCATTTTTTTCTGGCACTAACACAGTTCAGTTTAATCTTATCCAACTGCTTTCTATAGCTTTCACCAGAACTAGATTGCTGCTGTTTACTTTCCAGACTCCTTGGCTCTGGTATCTTCAGCTCCTCATGCTGGACTTTTTTTTCTGGGAAAAAAAAAACCAAACAGATTTTTATGAAGACATTAATGCTTCAAAGAGTTTCTGCCAGTATTCTACTTTCTTACAGTAGGTATGTCTATATATATATATATAAAATCCTAAATCCAATTCAATATATATAATCCTAAATCCAATTCAATATTATTAGACATTTTCACCTATTTTTTCAGGATCAGAAATCAGAAAGCTGCCTAGGAAGCTAGATTTCTGATGAAGCACAGCAGTGGCAAGTAACTGTACAAGATTAGTATATATATTCCAATATTTCACACTGCTGATATTAAGCCACCACTAGTAACCTTCTAAATTTTACCAGCTATAAATCAGAGTTGTTTATAAAGAAAGACCACAATAAGGTCACCTCACACCACTCCTATTTCTACATCATGAGGTGACTTCGCACAATAGTCAAACTCTATACATTAGATAAATACTGAAGCAGAGCTTAGGCTACTTCTGGAATACAAAAAAAAGTCTGTTTCTGAAAAAAAATCCTTCCCTGAAAGTATATTAATAATGCAATAATTTGATTCTTATGTCAAAGCTTATATATCTTTAAAAAATAAAACTTCTAAATATTGCAGTACAATTAAGGCTGAAACACCATGCTGTTTAAAGTAAGAGCATTTACGTAGTCAGAAGTATAACAGAGCATTTGATTGACACTGAAATTTAATAAGGCTCTAAAGGGTACACTTTTATTTCACACAAGTGTCATTCACACAAGGGATTCCTGTAGAACAAGTTCATAAATTGGAATGCACCAAGTACATGGAAAAAACAGTGAAAATTATATTTTTTTATTCAATATATAGTAAAAGAAAAAAAGTAAACAATTTGCCTTATGACAAAGTGTTTCCATACTTTTGGGAAACCTCATAAGTAACTATGACATTAAGAAAGCTATTTATTCTACACTTTTCCCCAAAGATTAAGATGCATGCATATGCTGTGCTAAAACTCAGGTGAGGGTAAAACTGTATAGCAACAAGTGAAGAAACACCCAAGATGACATAAATTTAACATTTACACGTAAATTTGCATAGAGCAATGGAGCTGACCAAAGACAACAGATACTTAGCAGATGAAACCAAAAAAACCTAAAAATTAAAAAAAGACAAACCTGACCAAAGCAGAAGCAAACAATTCAGAGCTGTGAACAATTCAAATACGTGAAATAGTCTCTGATACATAAAGAGCAGCAGAAAAAGCTACTTAGAGTTTCAAGTACTAAAGGGTAAAAAGGACGGGAAGCCGAGTGCTGAATGCAATGGAAGGCAAGGGTAGCCTGCACTCAGAGTACTGCAGGAGCTTTGCAGTTTGTCAAGCGAAAAACAAAGTCATGGTCTCATCTTCAGCCAAAACACTCTCAGATTAAACTTCAATAAAGTCAGAGTTAGGAGCATATACAAGGAAAGTCACAGGAGAAGCAAACTACTATAATTTGAACGTCTCAGAAAAATCAAAACCGACTTCCCCTCAAGAACGTTATGATTCTTGGTTTGAATTTCTCTCTGCCAACATCCACTTTTTTTTGGTACAAATGAGCACTATTACCTGATACTCTGGCAACATTTTTCTACACTCAGGCTGGCAAGTCAATCTGAATCATCGCTATTTCAATGCCCACTTGCTATGTGGTGTAAAAGCTAAGGACATAATGAACTAGCATCATATATTGGCATTTTACTTCAAGGCCCAGCAGTCCACATTTTTGGACAATGCAGCAGTAAGAATTCTTGTGGCTTTCGGCAATTTGGGTTTTTCTGGTGTGTTGTCTTTTTTTGTTTTGACGGGGTTTTTTGGCTGGGTTTTTTTTCTCGTTTTGTTATTTTTGGGGGGGTTTACTACTTTTCAATTCAAAAGTCAAATTTCAATTATATGCTCCTCAATTCCAAGCAGCTAATTTTTTTCGCTTTTTGAAGAATATTTAGCAGTGTTTTTTTTTAATACAGAACAGCAGGTTTTCAACGCTTATTCTATTTCAAACTACTAAAACATCACATATTAATAGTTACCTTCTCTTTTCATCACAAGACTTGTATCCATTTTGGTTTTGAGAGTTACAGTTGTATTGGTAGCCAGTTCTAAGCTATTCTCATCCAACATCTGCAACCGTAAAGAATTTTTTTCTTGTAAGGACTAGAGAAAACAAACAAACAAAAATCTTAACAAGCATCATGAGATCCCATGTATGAAATACGCTGCCTTATGATAATTAATGATTGACTCACCACAAAACCAGTACACCTTAGAAAACAGTGCAGGGTACACTGACAAGCGCTACCAATACTATTTTTAATTCCAGCAACACCCTTAAATTTCCATGTGAAATTTAATGAAGGCCTAAATACTTTCTATTCTTGACTTTTCTTTCAGGGGATGGGGACGCAGGACATGAAAATGCAAGGCATAGCACAAAATTAATTTCTATCAAAAGACATAATTTATAGCTCCACAGAACACTTAATGATCTCAGTTAAATGGAGTTCATTTGAGAACTTCAAAAGAGAACTTTTCAGGATAAAAAACTCATGACTACAGCTGAAAAAGCTCCTGTAGGCAAGATAAAACCTGTTTATCCCCTCTTCATAAGTCATATGACAGATTTTTTTTACTCACACCCTCCCCATTTTTCCTGTCAGATGTAGTGTTTAGGGAAAGCTTTCTGATCATACACAAGAACTTTCAAAATCAAAGCCCACAATGAAGATTTCTACTGTCAACCAATTACTTAAAGGAAAAATTCCACCTTTTTTCTTGCACTGATGGCCTCTACAGATCCCTTCCCACTCAAAATATTATGATTCTATTTTCCTTTCTAATATCATAAGACCGACAAGTAGAGTTCCTTATACCTATTTAAAAAAAAGACTGAAGTTACCTGCAAGTCTCCCAGGTCGTATGAATCGCTCCCAGTAGATTTTGATTCTGATGGTGGAAAAGGTGCAATGAAGGCTGTACATTTGGAGCTGGAAATTTGCCTACTGAAACAACATTGTTAATTACATCATGTGCCAACATATAACGTGGTGATGGCTTTTTGTGAACCAGATGAAAAAGGCAGTTGTGTGAAGACTTTTGTCTACAAGCTTCAAATATACCGAAAAGTAGGAGAGCCAAGTAAGAAAAAATATTTAAAAAAAAAACCAAACCCTGTAACAATGCCCTATCATCCTATGAAATGATAGATGAGTTAATTGGTTGTCTCCCACAGAAGACAGTATAAGTTATGGCTATGATCCTAAACCCCAATGGTGTGTTCCAAAGCAAATTTTTAAATACTTACAGAACAATACTGTTATGCGAAGTAATTTATCCCACTACTTTCACAGATTCAGAATATTGTGCTTTAGCTAACTTCTGAGGGGCTAAGTATGCAGCTTTTATTCTTTAGTTCTGCATTTCTCCCCAAAATTCCCATTTCCACATGAATTGAATCACATAGCAATAAGAGGGAAAGTCAGCATAACAGACTTGACTGGGAGAGGGAGCTTTCTCCTTTGCTTTCAACTCTGTTAGTCACGTAACATGTAGCAAAGTGCTATTTTAGTTGGCAGATTCTTTCACCATTGAACAGTTACTTGCAATAAAAAGAGCATAACCACTTTCTTAATATCATCATTATCATATGGATTATGTTGAAAATGAGGATTTAAAGATTCTTGAAGTTACAAGACTGCCTTATATCTAACTCTACAAACTAGAATACAGAGATGTTATTTTGAACAAAAATTATTCTTGCCTTAGTCTCCTATGTCTTGAACCTACTGATTAAACGGAACAAGCAACTGATCTTTGCATGCCATCATACAAAGAATCTGAGCAGCAGAATACCTATCACAACTATGACTTTGTCAGTCATCTTTAGATTAACATTAACATCTGATGTTTCCACTATCCAGTAAAAACATTGAAAAAAGAGTATTAAAATTTATTATGCTGTAGTAAATGCAATAACCCTACCTCTTCATGGCACTAGCTGTAAGTGGGACATCTGTCTCCTCCACATCATCACCAGCATCAGTTACTAGTTTAACAGGTACCCTCCCAAAGGGGCAGGCCTAAGAGTAAATTGAAAGTTATCAGGTGTGCAAAGTAGAACAAAAAGATTTTGAAGCAAAACATTACACGTTCTACCTGGTTAGATTTGTTCAGTGCTCTTAATGGATTGGGGTAATTAACTACAGCATCGAGTTCCTGTGACTTCTCATCCCTGAAGGTAAGAAAAGAAAACCCATAACACTGTAGTGTGTCTTTGATTTTAGTTTAAAGTATATTTAAGAAATTAAATAAGAAATCAAGCCATTACCCAATAAAAAGTCTTGTAACAGTAGAAGTTTCACCAGAATCATTCCTTTTTGTGCTTCTGTAATTTCCAATTATGCTCTGAAGTCCAGACTCTTGTGTACCTGACACTGTAGGTAAATGAATTATAATTACTCAGATACTACTGCCAATTGTATTAGTTTCAAAAGAAAAGAATGTTTTTTCATAAGTGAAATTTAAAAATACACACATTTGCAGTAATCTAGTATTAATGACGTATATTACTGTTTTCTACTGATCTAAGCAGTACAATAATTAATATTAAAAAAAAAATCCAAATACAGACTTAGAACCAGAAAGAGCTTTCCAGGATAAGCACAAAACGGTTTGTAATTATAACAGTTGTTAAGTACATTAGCTACTTGTCTTCTGCACAGCTTTAGCTGTAAACTATGTTTAAACACATAAAAGGGAGATTCAAGATATTCAAAGACCATCAGAGCAATTTAACTTCTAACAGAAAAATCTCCCTGTTAAGATTACTCTATATGCAGAAGCAGGA